>NC_056732.1:82438902-82538902 GCF_019279795.1 Protopterus annectens | reverse complement strand
TGTCTGTTACCCTATCACTTGTCCAGGCTTGTAGGAGCAATAGATGACTCCAGTTGCTATTTCTAGTGGGTTATATCTCTATCCATGAAGGCATTCACAACATTGTGTGTTATAAGAGGTAGTGGGTTATGCCCCACACATATAATCTATGTGGGGCATGTCATGTGTATGTAGCACTATAGTACATTAAAGTGGATATGTAGGTTTACAAATCTGTCTTTTGCCATCTGTGTTTGTGTTACTGTATGCACATCCCCTGTGTCAGTTTTTACTGTGTGTATGCAAAGGATATATCATTTTGTCCCCTGTTCCACCCTGTGAACTCAGGAATACATACCACAAACCTGTCATGCACAGTATCATGCATGCCCTCATCAACTGCATCAGGGTTGAGTGTATGGGAAAGAAATGGCAGGGGCAACAGGTCCTGTCACATGAATCTGTTGTGGTCAATCTAATGGCTAAGCTTGTGAGGTTCCTACTGACAGTGCTCCAGTAACCTGTTCCATATGTATGAGCCTGTGTTACTACACAACACTGAGGTGACATATTTGAAGGCCACCTGTCAGTGACATGGGGTATGTATGCAATGTCACACTGTTTGACAACAGTGTCCATCACACACTGTTGCATGCATACACACCTGGTAAACATACTTATAAAGCTGTACCTTGGCTATGAAACAGTCGGTGTATTTCCACTTTGCCATACTCCATGTTGGTAATGTCTGCAGGGCCACAGCCTACAGACACACAAACAACTGGAACACATACAGAATACAGCAAGTCAGACTACATTCAGTCAGTGGTACTAACAGCAATAATGCATCATGGCTAATAAGGTACATATACCTTTATGCGTACCCATAACAAATGCAAGCAGACAGCACATTACACAGTATTACATTGCTACACTGTACTATATTCACCCTGTATATCAGACCCATAATAACCTGTCCGTGCATCAATGGTATGGATGACAAGGATATGGCGCAGGTATCATCATATGCACATAGTATGGTGTGGGCTTGCCAGAGGCCTAGTCTGGGCCATATGGTTGACATCCATGTGTGTGTGTTTGGAGGGATATCCTATAGATGGGCTGTGCACAGGTGCTGTGTGTGTCTGGAGGTGACCTGCCTGTGATACAGATGTGTGTGTTTGTGTATGTATGCACACAGTCACATCATGCGACTGTCCTACACAGGGGTATGTTGGACAGCTGGGGACCGTGCATGGCAGGGTGTCCAGTTCACCATTTCTGGCCACAGACACATGAACTCATCCTGCCAGGGGTCTCACTGGCACCACCAGGCCTAAGGCTAGATGCAGTACTGCTTCCTGATGGTGACTACTGCCTGCTGGAACTGTGTACCTGACGGGACCGGCCAGGACCATGTGCCCATGGCCTGATCCGTTGTGATGTGGACAGCAACCCCCCTTTGGTAGTGATAGTGTCACTGCCACTACAGGAGAGTGAAGATGCATGGCCCGTAGACTCTCAGCTGAAGTTGGTGCTGACCTACATCCATGTGGCCAATGCCCATCTCCCAGCACATGCTCTAGCACAGACATGCCACGGTCAAGGATTGCCAAGGTCTCACCCCACCATCTATTCATGACCTCAGCATTTTGGAGTGTGCCTCAACAAGGTCATGTATGTCACTATGTAAATCAGAAACAGTTGCATCCACCACCCTGAGTGTCTGTTTGGTGTAGCATTCACTACATACCTGTGCATCCATGACAGCCTGAAACATACATCTGGTGACACCTGATGTGGCACTTGTGACACAGGATTGATGAGCAGCAGTCCTTCTGAGAGCACTCCTGTCCATCTGCCTGTGTGGAAACTCACCTGCAGTCTGGCTATGGTCATTGCCTATACTCACACCTGCCATAGTCACCACACTAGCCTGTTCCATGCCACCACCTGCCAACTGTCCATCATCTGTGGCTGCTGGGGATGGGGCATGTGTGGGCATTGTGGCTGTGTGTGGGGACATTGTGGATGACTGTGGGATGCCAACCAATGGCACAGATTCAGCCCCTGATAACACCACCTGTGCCTGAATATGACCATCATCATTGCCAGAGTCTGCAAAGACAAAGGACATTAGATTCTGAGCGGGAGGGACCATGACCACCATGACCACCTGTGGGGGAAGACAACATATGTAAATTAATACCTGCACTGTACCGTTTGCTGTTACATATGCACACACACACATGCACACACACGCACACACATGCATGCACACACCCACACATGCAGGTGAGGTGGCAGACAGGCATTACACAGACCTCACAATAGCCAACTGGTTCACAATGCAGTCAGACTACTACATACACACCCTGGACAGGCCCTCAATGTCATGCAGTGCCACCATTTCCACTTAATGTTACTACTTATATACACCTCTGTGATATGTGAGTAGTGTTAGTAGGTGATGGGCCTTCAAGTAGCACACACTGCACCCGTGTACACATAATTGCTGTTCACCTGTATAACACAGTGGCAACTCCTACAGAACATACCTCTCAACTGTGCAGAGTATCGCTGAATGTCTACATGTGTGGCTCAGATTTCTGGTCTGTTTTTCATAAGTTCTGTGTTTGTCTGGCACATTACTAGGATTATATGATGACTGGTGTCACTAATTAATGACATATTTTGAGCCTCACACTTTAAAACCTGCAGTACATGTATGATACAACAGAACCGGTTACACTAACAACCTTCTAAGCTTACAGTGGATATTATCAGTGTATACACCCCTGTTAACATGACAGGTTTGTCTGATATATAACAGGAGACCACAGAAATCATGTGATTACATTTCCCACCTTTAATATGATGTATAACCTGTGCAATCCAATTTAAGAACAAACACATCAGTTAGGGGTAACATGTAGAAGTTGATATACTTACAATAGGCTGGTTGCATGACTGTGCACACCTTTAAACTAATACTTTGTTAAAGCATGTTTTGATTTTATAACAGCCATCAGTCCTTTTGGGAAGGTGTGTATCAGCATGGCACATCCCGACCTAGCAATATTTGTACACTCTCCATTGAAGAAGCCCTCCAGCTCTGTCAGCATGAGAGGGCATCACTTCTGCACAGGCCTCTTCAGAGCACCCCACAGATTTTCTATTGGATGTATGTATGAACTGTGGCTGGGCCATTCCAAAACATTGAATGTCTTCTGGTGATTTTGATGTTTGGTATGGGTTATTGTTATGTGGAAAGGTGTAAATCCTCTCCATCCACAGCTTTCTAGCAGGCACATGAAGATTTTGGGCCAAAAGGGACTGGTATTTTGAACTGTTCCTAATCATCTCCACCTTGGCTAAAGGACTACTTCCAGCTTATGAACAGCAACTCCAAAGCAGGACACTGCCATCACCATGCTTCACCATGGGGATTATGTTCTTTTGGTGATGCACCATGTTGTTCTTGTTCCAAACAAACCTTTTGGTATTGTGGCCAAAAAGTGCAACCTTGCTCTCATTACAACATAACACATTTCCCCACATGCTGTTGGGAGACCTGATGTATTTTTCTTGAGAAATTCACCAGACCTGGATGTTGTTCTATGTGTGAGAAGGCTTCCATCTTCCAAACCTACCCCACAGGCCAGACATGTACAATATGGGAGATTGTTGTCACATGTAGTACAACACTGGTACTTGCCAGAGATTCCTGCAACTCCTGTAGTGTTGCTGTAGATCTCTTGGCAGCCTTCCTGACCAGTTTGGGTCTTGTCTTTTACACACATTTGGAGGGATGTCCAGCTCTTTGCAATGTCACTGTTGCCCCATATTTCCACCACCATTTGATGACTGTCTTCACTGTATTGCATGGTATATGCAATGCTGTGGAAATGTGTGTGTACCCTTCCCTAGGTTGATACCTTTCACAAATGAAATCACTTTGCTGTTTTGTATGCTGTATGCAAACTATGGCTGCTGCTGTAGCAGGCAACTGAGTAAATTTAGGATAATCCAGACCTAATAGGACAGCTGACCATTATTTGCATATATCAAAGAGTGTCTGTAATTGATGGCAGGTGTGTACTCAAGAAGACATAATGCTGTAATAATATCAAAAGCTGCTTCAACACAGTATTAGCTTCAGCCTGTGCACACGTATGCATCTAGCTTCCTGTAGTTTTCTGTGTGTCATAATTATTCCCCTAACAGATTTGTTTGTTTTACAATTGAATTGTACAGGTTATAGGTCACATGAATGGTTGGAAGGGTTTGGAAATGTTTTATTGTGCTCTCATTTTTGTATATCACAAATACCTGGCATTCTAACCGGTGTGTGTACACCATTTATATGCACTGTATAACACTAATTTTTAAAATATGTCCCTAGTTTTGGGCCTTCGTCCCCCCATTTTGTCAGTCTTTGTCCAGATTTATTACAATGACTGGTTGTGAGGTATGCTATAGATATGTGACATCTTCTGCAAATAGGTCCTGATGATGACCACTGTGATGCAATGCAGTTAACCCCACCACAAGTGAAAATGGCTGAGAATAACAGTTGTGTGCATGGTCACATGCATGACCTTAACATGCCTGGGGTACTGGTGAGCCACAACAGGAAAATCCCATACTCACCTGCTTCAGGCTGCTGTCCCACATGTCGACCAGAGGGACCTATGTAGTTGTGGGGGAGAGGTATTGTCAGCAGACTCAAATTTGGCATTGGTACAAGATGAATGCCACGTTTCTGTACAGGTACAGTACAAGCTATGATACTACACAATTTGCTGTCCCTCACCATAGATGTGCATTTGCGTGCATTACTAAACTCCACCCACAAATGCAGTTTGAATTGATATATGCATCTACATACTCTATAGAAGACAGTATGACTGCTACATGATTAAATTGATGTGCACTCTGGCCTTATCTGGAAGCTCTTCCCCTGTTACCTTGGTGCCACCCACCTCCACGACTTGTGTTTCCTGTTGTGTGGGGGCTGCCACAAGGTTGGCAACGAACTCCTCTGTTTCTGTAAGTGGGACCTGTGTGGCTGGGCCCCCACCTGTAGCAGTATGGTCCCTAGCCACAGCAGCAGCCCTTTGCTGGGCACAACGTATTAGGTCAGTTGCCTGATGCAAGACCTGATCATATGTGCAGCCATGGTGGCTCAAGGTGTTCATTCTATGGAAGGTCATCCCACAGGGCAGTCTGTTCCCCCAGATTTTGTCGGTTCCAGCCGAATAGCACCGCATGGTCCTGTATTATTGCATCAGTGATAGCTGCATTCTCCTCTACAGTGTATGCTGCCTGACTCTGCATTCCACCTGGAAGACATAAACAGGGAAACACATCACAGGACCTCAGACATTGCCCAGAGTTATTTACAGAGCCAGCACATCAATATTGCCTATCATTAGTGACCATTTCATACTCCTGTTATTTATCAGCACAGTATGAACCTACATTGCACTCCTGGTCCTGATGTGTCATGTTCCCCCCAGTCAGGGCCAGTACATTGCATAAACCACCAATCATCTTTCATGTTTGTGTAGAAGGATGACAGTGGCCATCTTTCTTGCAGCTGGGATGTCAATGGTGCTCAGGCTTTGCTTGCATACAGTGTGTAATGAAGCTGAAAACATATGCCTGAGTTCATGTAGGATGCAGACAGGAATGTTATCAGGTCCCATGGAGACTTGCTGTTGTTGACTTTGATTAGGCAGTATTCACCTGCTCCCTGATGATGAGGGGATGGGGTGCGGGTGCGGTGCATATCCATCTATACTGATGGTGAGCCAGTGGGGGTGATGTTTGCCCTAAACCTGTCTGCAGCCGGTTGGCTGTAGCTATGGTGTGTGTGTATGTGGTGTGATTGACCAGCATTACATGGTGGGTTGGGTTGCTCCCCCTGAGATTGCAGACATATGTGAAGATGACCTTGTTATTGCCCTTGGTGGATGTGTCCACTTTCTATTCATAGTTAGCCTTACAGTAATCCACCTGTGACCTTATATGCTCGTTAAGACAAAGGTTGACTTGCTGCCAAGTTAGTGCCTTCTCCTACTTTGCCCTGTACAGCCAATATAGTGACCACTTATGTGGTTTGTGTATAGCTGCTGTTCAGCAAAGGGGATTACTCTACTAGGCATGGACACAAAGTCATAACACAGTTGGACACCTCTCCAATTACAACCTGATAATTATGTTTATTCTAGTACCCATGTCTGTGTCAGGGCAATGCAATAACCAGCAACTGTAGAAATCTAACTCTGTTGGATGCACGGAAACTAAGATTACACACATGTGCAACATATACAAGCTTATTTGCCTGACATTTTGCATCCCAAGTCTGTTGTTATGAGGCAGCCAGGTACACCTACTCATACATAGATGTGCACAGGTAATAACTGATATACATTTCTGTTCTATGTCAGTATGGCACACTGTATTTACACTCTTGCTGCTCAGTCATTCCTGTCAACTTGTAAGAGCAGGACATCTGGAGGACGCCACACATACATGGGGGCAATGGGCCAAAATTAGTGACACTTTCTTAATATTGCTGTAATACACTTAAGTCATTTGGTAGCACAGTAGCCTTTTCATTCACAGACATATCCCGGAGGATGTCCGATGCTCATATGACAGGAAGAGAGGAGAAAGACTAGGAGTGTGGTAGTGATGGTAGGAACTTTTAATGTTGGCGGTATGACTAGTATGGGGACAGAGATAGCTGATATGATGGACAGAAGGAAGGTTGATATATTGTGTTGCAAGAGACCAGATGGAAGGGGGGTAAGGCTAGGTGTATCGGAGTCAGGTCCAAATAGTTCTATCATGGTGTGGATGAGAGGAGAAAAGGTGTAGGGGTTATCCTGAAGGAACAGTATGCCAAGAGTGTTTTTGGAGGGGAAAAGAGTGTCAGATAGAGTGATGTTTATGAAGCTGGAAATTGATGGTGTAATGATGACTGTTGTTAGTGCATATGCTCCACTAGTTGCTTGTGCGATGGATGTGACAGAAAAACTTTGGAGTGAGTTGGATGGAGTGGTGATGACTGTACCCAAGGGTAAAAGAGTGGTGATTGGAGCAGATTTCAATGGGCATGTTGATGAAGGGAACAGAGTGGATGTGGAAGTGATGGGTAGATATGGTGTTAAGCAAAGGAATGCAAAATATGAGATGGTGGTGGAGTTTGCAGGAAGGATGGACATGGCAGTGGTGAATACATATTTTAACAAGACAGAAGAGCATAGGGTGACATACAAGAGTGGAGGAAGATGCACACAGGTGGATTATCTCCTATGCAGGAGGGCATGTTTAAAGGAGATTGGAGACTGTAAAGTGGTGACAAGGGAAAGTGTAGTTAGGCAGCATGGAATGTTTGTCTGTGAGATGACACTGGTGATCAAGAAGAGGAAGAGGAGTGTGAGGGCAGCACCAAGGATCAGATGGTGGAAACTGAAAAAGGGTGATTGTGAGGTTGAGTTCAGGGAACAGTTACGACAGGCAGTGGGTGGCAATGAAGAGTTACCAAATATCTGGGTAACTACAGCAGAGCTAGTAAGGGAGAGGACTAGAAAGGTGCTTGGTGTGACATCTGGACAGAGGAAGGAGGACAAGGACACCTGGTGGTGGAATAAGGAAGTACAGGGGAGTATACAGAGAAAGAGGTTGGCGAAGAAGAAGTGGGATTGTCAGAGTGATGAAGAAAGTAGACAGGAGTATAAGGAGATGAGGTGCATGGCAAAGAGAGAGGTGGCGAAGGCTAAGTATGAGGTGTATGAAGAGTTGTATGAAAGGTTGGACACTAAGGATGGAGAAAATGACATGTACCAATTGGCTAGACAAAGGGACCATGCTAGGGAGGATGTGCAGCATATAAGGATGATAAAGGATAATGAGGGAAACATATTCACAAGCGAGGAGAGTGTGTTGAGAAGATGGAAAGAGTACTTTGAGGGGCTGTTGAATGAAGAGAATGAGAGAGAAGCAAGGCTGGATGAAGGGGGTATGGTGAATCAGGAAGTGCAATGGATTAGCAAGGAGGAAGTAAGGATAGCTATGAAGAGGATTAAGAATGGAATGTCTGTTGGTTCAGATAACATACCTGTGGAAGCATGGACGTGTTTAGGAGAAATGGCAGTGGTCTTTTTAACCAGAGTGTTTAATGTAATCTTGGAAACTGAGAAGATGCATGAGGAGTGGAGAAAAAGTGTTTTGGTACCAATTATAAGAATAAGGGTGATGTGCAGAGCTGTAGTAATATAACATTGATTAGTCACAGCATGAAGTTATGGGGAAAGAGTAGTGGAAGCTAGGTTAAGAAGGGAGGTGGGAGTTAGTGATCAGCAGTATGGTTTCATGCAGGAAAGAGCAGTACAGATGTAATGTTTGCTCTGAGAGTGTTGATGGTGATGTACAGAGAAGGTTGGAAGGATTTGCATTGTGTCTTTGTGTACTTAGAGAAAGCATATGACAGGGTTCTAGAGAGGAGTTGTGGTATTGTATGAGGAAGTCAGGAGTGGCAGAGGAATCTGTAAGAGTGCTACAGGATATGTACAAGGGTAGTGTGACAGTGGTGAGTTCTGCGATGGGAGTGACAGGTGCATTTAAGGTAGAGGTGGGATCACATCAGGGATCAGCTCTGAGCCCTTTCTTATTTGCACTGGTGATGGAGAGATTGACAGACAAGATCAGACAGGAGTCCCCGTTGACTGTGATGTTTGTAGATGACATTGTGATCTGTAGTGAGAGTAGGGAACAGGTTGAGGAGACACTGGAGAGGTGGAGATATTCTCTAGAGAGGGGAGGAATGATGGTCAGCAAGACTAAGACAGAATATATGTGTGTGAATGAGAGGGAAGATAGAGGAATGGTGAGGATGCAGGGAGTAGAGGTGGCAAAGAAGGATACGTTTAAATACTTGGGATCAATAGTTCAGAGTAATGATGAGTGTAGGGGGAGGTGAAGAAGAGAGTACAGGCAGGATGGGGAGGGTGGAGAAGAGTGTCAGGAGTGATTTGTGACAGATGAGTACCATTAAGAGTGAGAGGGAAGATCTACAAGAGGGTAGTGAGACCAGCTATGTTATATGGGTTGGAGGCAGTGGGATTGACAAAAAGGCAGGAGTCAGAGCTGGATGTGGCAGAGTTAAATATGCTAAGCTTTACACTGGGTGTGATGAGGGTAGACAGGATTAGGAATATGTATGTTAGAGGGTCAGCCCAGGTTGGAAAGTTTGGAGACAAAGTCAGAGAGTAGCGGGATTATGTTGGTTTGGACGTGCTGAGGAGGGATGCTGAGCATATTGGGAAAATGATGGTAAGGATGAAGCTGCCAGGTGAGAGGAAAAGAGGAAGGCCTAAGATAAGGTGTATGGATGTGGTGATAGAGGACATGCAGGTATTTGGTGTGACAGAGCAAGATGCAGAGAACAGGAAGAAATGAAGACAGATAATCTGCTGTGGCAACCCCTAATGGGAGCAGCCAAAAGAAAGAGAAGGAGATATTGTAATGTCAGTCTTCACAAGTTACCAATGATTTGCCAGACATAACATAACTCTATGAGTAAATGACTACAAATATGAGGCACACATATGGTCAGTGTGCATAACATGGACAGTTGAATGGTATGAGCTCAGTATATCACTTGCGGTTCAACACACACATCTGCAGCAGTAGTTTACCATGCAAATACCCTATATAGGTCTCTCACATTTCTGAGACAAACATGTATATCATAGTTGTATTCCCAATTAATATATGGATATCTATGACATCCCAGTAGCTGGCTAGCAGTGTCACAGTCAGCATTGTTCAACACACACTCCAGTAGTCAAGCCTAGAGAAAACTACTCTTATCTCCCCACACTAACCTCACCACCCCTCTACCACTCCCCCTCCTTTGTCAACTTATTCAAGAACTGAATTCTGCCTACCACACTGTAGCAACCATTTTGCCACTGCCTCACCCTTCCAAACTCCACACTGTCAAACTCACCAGACTCAACAACTAAGAAAACTCACTGGCTTGAATTATTTCTACAACAATTCCACATCAACAACAATCACTCATTTCTCCTTCAATCAATCATCTCACTATATCCAATAATGTCATTAACTCAATCAGCCAACAAACTAGATCAACTCACAAAAGAATCTCATAATAAATCAGGTGAAATAATGTTGCAAGTGAATAATAAATTAACAACCCTACACTAAACAACCTTAATTTCAACAAAACATCCCTCTCCCCCACTGCATCTCCTCTTATCATGCCACCTAAAAAAAAACCAAAACCCACCTTGGCTCTGCCTGCTCTAAACCTGAGCCTCACTACTGACTGAGCATACTACTGACTACTACCATTCTTTCTTGCATATTTTCTTACTACCTCCCTTCTACCTCTAACTAACATTCTGGTCCCTCACCCTTTTACCTCACCCTTTACTTCCTATATACCTCACTCTGTTTAACCCCTTTACTTTTTTAAACTAACCAGTACTTTGATTAAATACCATTACCCTTAATAAACTCTACCTCTACCTTTTCTTTTCTTTTCCACACTTTTCCTTTTCCTTTTTTTTTTACTCTTTCTTTCCTACTAACAACTTTTCTTTTGCTTTCCCTAACTTCTTTTCAGCTTTTCACTCTGTGTAATACCATCACCTCTCTTTCTGATCTATGATTAATTTTATTCATTATACCTTTTTACACTAGATAACTTTACTACTCTTTAATTTTTTACTTAGTTTATATCTCCTAAACCTCAACCTGTGAACTTTCTTCTTAATCTCTGTCTTCTACTTAAGTTAGTTAAGACAATCTGTATTCTGTTGGGACATTTTGGACATTTTTGTGTTTTGTTCTTTGTTCTCTGTTAAAAGTTTGAGTTATAGTCTTAGTTATGTATAGTCGTAGTCGTCATGGAGCTTTCTCCTCGGGCCCTCTGCTGAAAAATGGGATGACATCCAGCCAGACTAGCCAGTTAACAAATGTAAAATAAATAGTAGCCATATGTCAGCCATACTTTCCTGGGGTGACTCAGGGGCTTGAGCTGTAATTTGTGTCCCTGCAGACAGACCCAGATGCTATGGCCATAGGTTCTGATCAGCAATATATCAGTACAGAATATTTGTTGAACTTCCTATTTACCATTATTACATACTCCCTACTGCATTCCATTACATGCTTACTTGTTTGACATACCTTTTTTTCCAAGTATGGTTGGTTGGATTACAATATGTGTTGTTTGGTTTGTTTGTCTGTCTCTTTCTTTCTCTCTCAGATGTAGTGTATACATCTGTTTTGCATAGGTAGCAGCTTGCCTTTTGTAGGTAATGCTCATGAGCAGCTGATGGCCTGTGCACCAGTTGGTGTCCCCCACTTGCTAATTCCATGCAGAACAGCTGTGCTGTTATTCCTATAGCCAATGGCATGGCAACACACTCCTATAATTGAATCCTTCATGTGGGCGTTGCCCCTTTTCCTTGCCTTTGAGGAGGACATCATGGAAGTGTGTGAACAATAGCATCACAGCGGGTAGTTGGAAATACCTCTTACAACAAAAACTGTGGAGACAGCCCAACAAACTGGGGGAGAATGTTCCAGACATATGGACAGAATGTAAGTAGTGCTGTTATACAGTTGAATTAATGCTAGTGTAACAGGGTTTGTGTGGACATGGCTTTTCTGTGTGATTTTAAGTCTGACAGTGTTATGTGGTTGACATACTCTCAACTATAGGGCTATCTGCAGAATGGCTGGATTTTGAACTCTCATGTTTGGTGTATTCCTCAGACATTTTTTGTCTTTGGAAAATCAGTAGCATACTGTGAGGATTGCAGCCAGTAAATGGTATCATACATTTGTGTTTCTGACTTCATATCCCTTAGAAAAGATATGTTACAACAAACCCTGTTACACCAGCAACTGTCTCAGTTTATAACAGCAATATTTCACATATGCCCCTGTCTTTGGGCCTCTGTCACCCACGTATGCCAGGCTTTGTCCAGATGTCATGCAGTAAGAGGTTGATAGGTAGGGTATATCATTATTTAGTGCCTTCATTCCTGATACCATCCCAGTGATGTCTCAGAATGCCAGACATGTTATATTAAAGAGGCCTTATATATGAGGACAAAGCCTGGACATTCTGTGGGACTCTGAACAATTGAGAGCTCTGTATATTTCTGGCAATTGTTGACAGACTATCTGGATTATGTAGCAGTATAGTGCGTCAATGTTATTTGGCCAGTGTAGGGAGGGGGTAGATGTATGTGTTATGGATCCTTTTCTATCTGACTGCATGCTGTTCCAGTTTCTGGTGGTCTGTTGGCTGTATATGTTTATAGGGGCAGACTGAGACATGTCCCATACCACAGTCAGGCATCATAGTACATTGAATTGGGCCAGTATATGTAGGGGTAGTGCGTGAGTGTCAAACATGATGAGATGTTTTAGTTCAAACAGTCCTTATACACTACTGTTCATTTGGCTTATTGGTATGTCACTGTGACTGTGGTGAAATTGGTTGTGGGTATGCACTTTCACACTGGTATCTGTTTTTCAGTGTTGTTACATCCCTGTACTGCCTGATATATTTGCAAATACATGTGTAATTCCCCATAATGGATTTGGGTTATTATTGTATCAGTCTGAGTGTAGTTTGGAGAGTGCTTGGTGACATGCTTAGCAGCTCAGTGTAGTTTCCCTACTGTGATGTTATGTCCTGATATTTGTAGGATGTACTGTTGCCTGGGCCCCATAAGTGTTGTGTATTTCTGATACATCAGTGGGATGATGTGAGGATTTAAGTCACTAAATAGTGAGAAGTAATTGAGTGTTGGACTTGTGCTATTTCAGTCATATGTTAGGACAAACAGGATGGTGTTACTGCAGCAACTGTGTCAGTGTATCTACTACAGTATTTCAGATATGTTCCTATTTTCATGGCTTTCTCCCCCCCACTTTGTCAGGCTTGGTCCAGATTCATTGCACTAAGGGGCTCTGAGCATACCTCTCAACTGGCCAAATTGTTTCAGAATGTCTGTTCCACAGATTCATTATTTTTATTTCCCTGGTAAATCACTGTGATGATCTGAGGATTTCTGTCAGTAAATGATGACATACATTTCAGTTTCAGAACTAACATCCTTCAGAACATGTATGCTGAAACAAACCCTGTCACTCTGGCAACATACTACATTTATAAGAGCAATATTTAAAATATGTCCCTAGTTTTGTCCCATTGTACCCCCATTTGGACAGCCTTTGTCCAGACTTCTTGTTCTGAGAGTTTGAGAGGTATGTTTCTGAGGAATGACTCCACTATATATGTATATATATATATATATATATATATATATATATATATATATATATATATATATATATTTTATATGTATATCTCTATTTATATTATGTATACATTTTTCCATGTATATGCATCTCCATACATATATACATGTGTGTGTGTATATATATATATATATATATATATATATATATATATATATATATATATATATATGGGTCTACTCGGAAAGACCAGAAGATCAACAATTGAGATGACCGACAGTTTAAAAGCCCAACACTGAGAACACCGACATGTTAAGGTAAATGTACGATAGTGACAGACTTTAGGGTTAGGGGCGGGTTAAGTGAGTTAGGGTTAGCGTGCGGGTAAGGTAAGTGTGCGATAGTGACAGACTTTAGGCTTAGGGGTGGGTTAAGTGAGTTAGGGTTAGGGCGTGGGTTAGGTGAGTGTGCGATAGTGACGGACCTTAGGGTTAGGGTTTGGGTTAAGGTTAGTGCATAGATAGTTGTGTATGTAAGGTTTAGTGTAGGTTTGTAAGTTTTTTGTTGTGCTTGTGTTGTGTGTGTGTTTTTCAGAAAAGGTATTTGTTTTGTTTTGTTGATTGTCGGGATTGTGGTTTGTCGGGCATGTGAAGTTTCATGTTTTTAAACTGTCGGTCATCTCAGTTGTCAATCTTCCGGTGTTCTCGTCGTCGGTGTTTTGCGTGTCAGTGTTTTAAAGTAGACCCATATATATATATATATATATATATATATATATATATATATATATATATATATATATATACATATATATGTAGAATCGTTTCCCTACTGTTGAATGACTCTACTGCACAACATGTTTGAAAAACCATCAGCAATCCCTACATCTCAAATGGTGTAGGGGTTCATTACTCTGACTGTGGTGTACAGGGCCCTGGGTTTGAGACTTGGCAGGGCTGATTACTTTGTTGCTAGGCAGAACAGTGGCTGATGGAAACAGAGTGATTAAAGTAGTTGTAAGTGGGTTTTAGTAACGCTAAGCAATGCTAACATATAGTTAACCACACAGATGCTTAATCTGTGTTGGCTTTACTTAGCATTGTGCAAACTCGTTTACTCATGCTTACACCCACGCTAATTTCTTTGAAAGAAAAGAAAATGGAGTGATAGGAAAGTGGTGAAAAAGGGGCATGCAGAGGGAAAACAATGTGAAAGATACCTAGGGATGTGCATGAAGAGTGTAGGGAAGGTCCATAGCTGTCCATTTCTTATACAGCAACAGCTGTGCATTTGTACAGATTTTGGAGGTGAATTTGGACACTCAAACCACAGAGAGAGAGGGGTGAGGACAACAGAAATGGTCTGCAGTTGTTCCTGGTTCGCCTTTTTTGTTTTACTAGTTCTGGAAGTTTGTTTTTTGACAACAGAAATGTGTTGTCAAGCCAATGGAACCAGATTACATGTGTCCGGTGGACATGTGTGCAAAGTGGACAGTTATGCATGGGGCTATATTTTTTAAGGTGAGAGTGGGATGTTGGGGAAGAATTGTAGGTATTTCTGGGGAGGTAGGTTGGGTAGGGAGACAGACAAGACAGACAAGACAGCAGACAGGAGTGGTATATGACACATGAGGGGGGTAAACACATTTGATGGGGAGGGTGGTTGGGAATCCGAAGCCTATGGGCCCCCATAATATTACAGTGGGACTGAGATCTTCACCCATGGGCAGTCACCACTGCACCTTCACAGCCCCAAAGGTGGCTGTGCTGGGGACTGGACAGGAAGGGCATTCTGCCCATTGAGGTGTGCCAGGTGGCCCTCAATCTAGCACAGCTGCTCTCCAAACTCAGATCGAAGGGTGCTGCACACCAAACCCCGGACCTGACTGTGGGTGACAGCCTCCTGTCCACGCCCGCTCGCAGGGGGGAGACGGGCCCCATCCTCTGTGGAGATTCCACCCAAAGGTAGTGCAGGACCAGCAGATGAGGGAAATCAGGGTTGGGTCCCAGACATGCTTGGGCCCAGTGCCATGGCCAGATGAGGTGGGACAGGCAGATCCACTGGCATCTGCCTTCCCAAATGCGTTATGGTGTTGAGATTTTACAAAATATGTGGGTTGCTCATGAACAACACATTTCAAGATTAGTTATAACAGCATGCATGGCTGTTCCAATTAACCCATTTAAAGCAGATTTGAAACAGTTGCATAGCAAACAGAAAACACATGCATAAATGGAACAACAGTATGCATCATAACAGCAATCCAGTAACATTGATGGCAACAATCCACCAATAATGGTATTTGAACAAGATATGCTAACAGGCAAGCAATCAAACATATTAACAATAATATAACAAGTTCCAACATTAGGGTTGAAGCACAACATACCTGTAATATATGAGTAACAATTATTGAAGCAGAGGCAGAAAATCCATTAACAAATGTTTATGCTTCTATTTTCCACAACAGTACTGCTCAATACTCTATGGGTCTGCCCTCACTTTACATCTACTTATGGCCATAGCTTCTGCAGTATAAACATATCTATTAAACTGTCAGCTTGGAATGGTATGAGGCAATCTGAGACAACTCTGGGTACCTGACTACAGGGGACTCGTACATGTCAAGGTTACATATCTGGCACAGGAGGGGTACCCTAAACTGCTGTTATGTGAGTGCTCTACTGGCATACGTCATTTTGTTTCCTATCTGTGTCCAGGATTATTTGCAGCAGTGGCCACTAGTCACGACAGCATGGCACTTGAGAGGCATGTATCAGAAACATACCTCTCAATCTCTTAGAGCATGACATCTGGAGAAAGCCATACATAAGAGTGGGACAAAGGCCCATAAATATGGACAATTTTTAGATATTGCTCTTACAAACTTAGAAAGTTGATAAAATAGCAGGTTTTGCATTTGCATGGCTTTTCTGATGGAAATGATATCTGACACTTGTATGTCTATCATAATTTTCTAACTTCAGTCTATATTGGTTTGCCTCTGATTTGCCATGACACCACTACTTTATGTAAAATGGACCATAAATCTGAGACAAATATCTGAATGATCTAAATGATTATTTCAGTGTCCGTGGAGTACAGTTGAGAGGTATGATTCGGGAAGAGTGCATATTGTATGTACCTACCCTGCTGTCATTTGCAGGCATGTGGTAGGACAATTGGACAGTTGCACACAGTTTATTAGTATACCCTTCATACAGCTACTGGTAACATTTACTTACCTGTAAAACCTGTGGGGAAAATATCTGTTAAAACTACCTGACTCTTTTTACATTTATGCCTGATTCCTTGTGTGTAGATATGCACACATCTTATTACCAGTCCCTGGATTCGAACCATGTCTGGCTGTGTAAAATTAACAACTAAGTTATTCATAGGTTCATAGGTATGTATCAGGCTATCGGCCCTAGGCCCTATATAAGCCTAGCCAAATGAGGCTCCCTGGCGTTTGCCCCCAAGAAAATTATTTTCCCCTGCCCCTGTCGAGCAGTTCCACAGCAGTGATCCCCAGGGTAAATTTACTGTTTCCCATCCAGTTGTGAAGACTTCTCTTAAAGAGGGCTAATGGGGAGCTCTGCTTGAAATGAATGGGTAGCCTGTTCCAGAGCATGGGAAGTATCTGCAATAGGAATCTATCCCTCCAGCATGTTCTGTTTATTGTGGTGACAATGTTTAGGTCCCTGGAGCATGTGGCTCGGAGAGATTGAGATTTCTTTAAGTGTAGCATGTCCATTAGATCTGGGTTAGACATGGCTTTGTATGTTAGGCAGAGGTTGCCTCTGAGTAGGCGATATGTGATGGAGTAGAGCTGGAGTTTTTTGAGATGGTCTGCGTATGGCATCTGTTTGAGGCCAGTAATCCTCCTGAGGTATTTCTGTAGCCTTTCTAGTTGTTGCAGATGTCATGCGAGGTACATGCCAAGCACAGCATTGTACTCTATAATGGGTCTGATGAGGAATGAGTAGAGAGGACTGATGACCTCTCTCTTTCTGGAGGAGAACCCCTTTGTGATGAGGTGTGCCACATAGAAGGATTTCCTGACTATTGTGGCGATGTGATTATCAAATGAGAGACTACTGTCCACCTGTGTCCCAAGGGCTGTTATCACACTTTCGGTGTTTACTAGGCTACTGCCTATGTGGTAGTTCATGTGTACAGTGTTCTTCCCAAAGGGGATGACAATGCACTTCTTGGCATTGAGCTTTAGGCCATGACTTTGACACCAAGCATCAGTCTTAATGAGGCCTCTTTGTAGAATGTCCACATCCTTAGGTGAATCTATTATGGCTCCTAGTTTGCAGTTGTCAGTGAATTTCATTAGCCAGCGACCAGCTGTATTAGTCTGGACTTCAGAGAAAGAGATCTTGAACAGGAGAGGACCCAGGACTGAACCATGTGGTACTCAATTTGTCACTGGTCTGAAGTCAGATTTGGAGTCGGCTACTTTCACTGTGTGGGTTCTGTCAGTGAGCCAGTTGGCCACGCATCTTGTGACATATGGATTTATGCCTAGTCCAGTGAGTTTATCTATAATACCAGAGCTCTCTGGAGCCTTAAACCAGGTCTCTGTCACAGTACAGATGTTGATGTTCTCCATCTTAAGGAGTGCCTCGAGTGAGTGCATTTTGAGGTTTAGACTTCTAGCACTGAGTAGCATCATCCTTAGATTTTGCTTGTTTGTATCTACTATGGTGGTGCGTTTGATGTTTGAGCCTTGTTGAAAAAAGGCAGTATAGGGGCAGCAAGAGCCTTAGCCAGTATCCAGAATCCCAGAGGCGACAGGTGCAGGCCATCTCTGGCAAAGCATCATGGCCTGCCAATCATGTCGTCCCAGGCAGACCGATACTGGATCCCCTTGGAATGACACCAGAAGCTTAGCCAATTTTTGAAGTCAATCATTTTGTCCTTGTACTGTGGTATCATTCTGGGTGATGGCAGGATGCTACTCAGGGCTAGTATTATATCTGCTGGGCCACATGGTCAGAGAGCTCCTCCATGCCTCTTTTCATGTAGTCCAGGCAGGTACATCTCAGGTCATTCACTCCAACATGGACAATAACAGAGTCATATTTGTACTTGTTGTGGAGTGACCTGAGTGTGTGCATTATATGGCGGATCCTGGCACCCGACAGGCAGCTGACAGTAACATTCTCCTTGTTTAGCCTGGTGAGAGGGATGCCAGTGTGCCTGAATATAGAGCCACCAATGACTAGTGTGTCAGGTACGTTGTTTTGCCTTACGGGCTGAGGGTGAGAGGCACACTGATTTTGTGGGCTATGTGTTGTTCGGTTAGTGTTGGGGGGTGGTGGTTGCTTGCATTTCAGCTTTGGAGGTCTCTGTTGTTTGGTCAGATTTTTATTAAGAACCTCTGCAAATGTATGTGTGTGTGTTTTGTGTTACTATGTGTGGGTTTGGGTGGTGCAGGTTTTTCATCACACTGAGCTACTGAGAAACTGCTACTTCTTGTTTCTATGGTTTCTCCCTAACAGTCTCTTGGTTAGACAGTGTGAACTTGTAATTCTGTGATGCATGCATGACAGAAATCTATTGTACTGTGCATTACTCCTTTGGATTACTACAACCTGGAAAGCAAAGGTTAACACAAGGCAATGCTGCATGGTACACACATTGATACTTGACATATTACTATTCAGGGTTTAGAGCTTAGTGCTGTTTATATTTCACATTTAATTTATATCTCATTTTACAGCTACACCATCTATTGTTTCTCCTAACAGCTTGTTCATAGATGCACCTCAGTTAATGTATGCTGTCACAGCCATATTTGCTGTGAGGAACCTGTATACATTCTATATATGTCTACAACAACATACCAGAATAAATCCGCAGTAAAAACCAAACAGTGCTGGCAAGAGTTACCTCCAACAACAATGAAATGAACAGTAAAAAACAAAGCAGGAGGTAGCAGCCATGGCTATGTAGAATAACAGCTTTATTAGTAAAAGAGGTGAGCGCAGAGGCTGGTGCCACGAAAGCTCTCACCTCTTTTAGTAATAAAGCTGCTATTCTACATAGCCATGGCTGCTACCTCCTGCTTTGTTTTTTTACTGTCCATACCAGCATAAATACAACAGTTTTTTTAAAGGTCTTTATTGTACTTCAGTATTCGTCAGTCATACATTTTTATTTATTCAGTTCACACAGTAACAATATACCTACTAGCAGTAAGCAATGTACTCCTCCTTAGCAATTTTAACAAAATACTGCAAAATTGATTTGTACTCACCAGCCTGTCAGTGCAGCCTCAGTAGTCTGTCACCATGGGCTTCCATGTTCACAGGCCTTTCTGCTGCAGCTGTAGGGATGAAAAGCACAAATTATGCATATCTGTCTATCACATTCTCTGGGTAGTATTTGCTACAAACTACTCAATAGTGATACTTACACACTACTGGAGCATTCTGGGCCCATCCATCTTGGATCCACTAGTCCAAGACCACCACCTTCCTATGCTTTAGGTCAGCATAGTGGTGCCGTACCTGCTCACTAGTCCGGGGGATGCCAGTAGCACTGGTTAGGTCATGTGCAAGATGGTCCCAGACCTCTCCTTTGTATTGGGAACCCTGGTACTGGACCTGCAGCAATCTCTCCTCATGGTTTTTAACTAGGAGTCCAACCATGTCCCTGGACTCCCAAATGCTCCAGCATTGCACACAAAAGTGCACTCTCTCTCCTAAGCCAGCCATTGTATCTGCAAATATGTACTATAACAGATTATGGCTGTATTCTGCCTGCACCAATTAAATAGTGCAATGTTCCTGCCCTTTTCTGTCATTGGACCATTTTGAAAAGGTTAAGCTCTGCTAAGCAGTGTGCAAATCTGCTAAGCCAGTTTTAACATTGCTTAAAGGGGAAATTGTTGATCAGTGTTTAACAGTGCACAAATTCACGTAGCTGAGCTACCTCTAGCTTAGCATTCACATCTTAGCAATGGTTACACTTGATAAGCATAGCTGAGCATTACTAACCATTGCTCACTTTTAATTTATTAAATATATCAGAGAGCTGACATTTATTAAGTGTCTATGATGTACTTTACATGACATCCCTCTATGTGCTTTCCTTACATTGGCAAGGGGTGTGACTATACTATATGGGGCACTTTTGTGTGTACATGGGTGGTTTCACATGTTATATGCACTCACACTTACATTGTACACCAGCTGCACTACTCTGGTTGACAAAAAAACAGTTGCTACATAATTTAAGTTTACAAAAATTATTTTCACACAACTTTCCCATATAAAAATAAGCTGCTTGTCTTGGTATTCGAACTGTGAATGCCTGCATGCAAAGCTGGGACTCTAACCACTACATTATCTCGGCTTGGAAATTTCACCTGTATATTTGTATTTATTTCCTATGGGATGTTTAAGCTATGATAAGCAGAAGGCCATAACTTGCACATCTGCTTAGCTACACTTAAACATTCCTTAGCCTAGAAAAAAAAGTATTATAGTATTATTATTATATTATTATGTTACATAAGTGAGTATTGTGGTGTTCTGACAAGTCATTGAGGACTGCAATCAGGAAATAATGGCATACATTTTTCCTATTAATACATTTCCTGATTTCTATCAACTTTCTAATTGTGTGAGGATAATTTTTCAGAAGTGTCCCTATTTTTATTGTTTTTTTCCCTCCATTATTTATGCCTTTGTCCACATGGACTGCTGTCAGGGAATATTGGCATACATTTGCTTTCAAACTTCTATCCTTTGGTAATTCATGCTAATGCATAATCTGTTTTCTATCAGCTTTCTGAATTTCTGAGGGCAATATGTATGATGTGTCCCTTTTCAGGGATTTATCCCCATTATTTCTGCATTTGTACACATTTCCTGCTTTAGCAGGTTACGGAGGTGTCAAACGGCATGTTTACAATACATGGGGTGTGTCACAGAACCTGTCACACACCCCCTGCATTGCTTTCCTGCTGCCATGTGTATTTCAGTGTCCATGGAGACTGAAATGATCATTTATTTCATTTCAGTGTCCGCAGACACTGAAATACTGACATAATATAAGGTAATTCTCTAATATTATGCCAGATCGTATTAGAAAGTTCCGTACGGCACTTTCTGAGTGCAGGGGGCGTGTTCAATGTCTGTACACTACTTGAATACACCCCTCTAGACTCGTTCATGGTCCGTGTCCATGTAGGTTAAACAGCAGCGGGCCTTCATGAATATGCAAGGTGCACTGCTGTGCTATACGGACACAAACCACTCCATGCAGGAATAGTGCTATTCCTGCATGGAGTTTATTGAATTCCAGGGATTGTTAGTTTCTACATGTAAAATTTGTTTAACTGATGACCAGAATTTTTTGGGTTAAATCTATGGTTATTTTATAAATCAGAATAGTACTGCATTTTTTCAAGGTTGACTTGCTTTTTAGTAATATTACAAATTTCTTTAAAGTGCCATGTGTTTTCTGGTGTTTTATGTTTCTGCCACTTTTTCCATGCCTTGTCTCTGTTTTGCACACATCTTCTACTCTCTTCCTATGCAATTTTGCAAAGCTGTTAAGGATGCTAAATTGAACTGAACCTTTATACTGTCTCATCTAGTGGGAAGGCTTTTAGAATAGTCCAGTTAACTGAGTTTAGACCAACTAAAAATTATTTGGGGTTAAATTTTATGAGATTATAAGTATTTTTGTATACTTGTTTGGCTTGATGAGTAATACATCTGCTAGTATATTTAGAACAGTAATCAAAAAGAGATCCAGGAAGGGCTCCTGATAAAGTGCAATGCAAGAATCCAAGACCAAAATCCATTCAAGAGTGGGACTAGTGTTTACAGATTTGTTATAGTGAGTAGGAGAAGTAATAAGCTGTTTAAAGCCATGAAGGTCGATGCTAGAAAAAGGATAGCTAGACGTAAAAGTTCTCTAGCTGATGTTGACATCACCTAGCATGGCTGTTTCACTGGTAATATTATGTGAGATACAGTAAAGATGTCTTCAGGGGTGGACATATTGTTTCCAGATGGGATATATAGAATAATTACACAAAGAGTTTGTGGTCATTTGTTTTATTTATTTATTTGTTTATTTTTCAGGAAGTAAGTAGCTCTACATTATTGAATTTGGGCAGAGTTTCTTATAAGGAGAGACACGTCATATGTGTTAGGTTAGAGGATAGCTACCCATCAAGCTTTTTTGTTTAATCTGTTAGCTCTAATGATGTTGTATCCTGGGGAAAGAATTTCTGAGTCTTTTATATGAGGTTTTAGCCATGTCTCAGTAAGGACAACAACATCTGATGCATAATGAATGATCCAGGCATGCTAGTCAGTGAATTTATTGCAAATAACTATGTATATTTATTGAGGTAAAGTATAGTTGTTTGGAGTTATTAGAGGTGTCCAGAGGGGAATGTGGATGATGGGGGGGGGGGTAGAAGTGGAAAGAGGGCCTAGGTTAGGGTATATGTCACCACATAGTTTAATTCTTGAAGAATGTTGGAGAGAGTGAAGTGGTTTTATAATGGTAATTTTTATATTTATTTTTTGCTTTGTTCTGGGATGGTGTTAAGGAGATGTAAACATTTTGTACTTAAAGTAAAGAGTGTGTGAGCTGCTAAATAGATCTGGAACAATTTATGATGAAGTATTTTGGAGAGAATAATGTAAATGTAGGCTTATTTTAGGTAAGGACATTTGGTGTGTAAGACTAATTTGATAGTCTGTGAGGAAATGGAGTCATAGAAGAAACTATACAGTTAAGCTACTGAAGCGCATATTTACTTGTGATGAGATGGGGAGGCAATAAAGCTATAATGTTGTCATGAGATGGGGAGGCAATGAAGTTATAATGTTGTCATGAGATGGAGAGGCAATGAAGTTATAATGTTCATAAAAAGAAAAAATATATACACCATCAGAGGTAAAACACAGCTGCAACTTGATGAGGACAAACACCCGGCCAGTCAAAGAAATAAAAATCCACTATTTATTCCAGCACAAAAACAGGTAAGCGCTTTCGCATTGGAGCTTCATCAGACCTTATAATGTTGTCATGAGATGGGGAGACAATGAAGTTATAATGTTGTCATGAGATGGGGAGATAATGAAGTTATAATGCTGTTATGAGATGGAGAGGCAATGAAGTTATAATGTTGCCATTATATGGGGAGACAATGAAGTTATAATGTTGTCATGAGATGGGGAGATAATGAAGTAATAATGCTGTCATGAGATGGGGAAGCAATGAAGTTATAATGTCATGAGATGGGGAGGCAATGAAGTTATAACGTTGTCATGAGATGGAGAGGCAATGAAGTTATAATGTTGTCATGAGATGGAGAGATAATGAAGTTATAATATTGTCATGAGATGGGAAGATAATGAAGTTATAATGCTGTCATGAGATGGGGAGGCAATGCAGTTATAATGCTGCCATGAGATGGAGAGGCAATGAAGTTATAATGTTGTCAAGAGATGGAGAGGCAATGAAGTTATAATGCTGCCATGAGATGGAGAGGCAATGAAGTTATAATGTTGTCATAAGATGGGGAGGCAATGAAGTTATAACGTTGTCATGAGATGGAGAGGCAATGAAGTTATAATGTTGTCATAAGATGGGGAGGCAATGAAGTTATAACATTGTCATGAGATGGAGAGGCAATGAAGTTATAATGTTGCCATGATATGGGGAGACAGTGAAGTTATAATGTTGTCATGAGATGGGGAGATAATGAAGTAATAATGCTGTCATGAGATGGGGAAGCAATGAAGTTATAATGTCATGAGATGGGGAGGCAATGAAGTTATAACTTTGTCATGAGATGGAGAGGCAATGAAGTTATAATGTTGTCATGAGATGGAGAGATAATGAAGTTATAATATTGTCATGAGATGGGAAGATAATGAAGTTATAATGCTGTCATGAGATGGGGAGGCAATGCAGTTATAATGCTGCCATGAGATGGAGAGGCAATGAAGTTATAATGCTGCCATGAGATGGGGTGGCAATGAAGTTATAATGTCATGAGATGGAGAGGCAGTGAAGTTATAATGTTGTCATGAAATGGGGAGACAATGAAGTTATAATGCTGCCATGAGATGGGGAGGCAATGAAGTTATAATGTCATGAGATGGAGAGGCAGTGAAGTTATAAAGTTGTCATGAGATGGGGAGGCAATGATGTTGTAATGTCCTGAGATGGGGTGGAAATGAAGTTATAACATTGTCAAGAGATGGAGATGCAATGAAGTTATAATGTTGCCATGAAATGGTGAGGCAATGAAGCTATAATGTTGTCATGAGATGGGAAGGCAATGGACTTATAATGTTATGACATGGAGAGTCAATAAAGTTATAATGTTAGAAAAAAAGATCTGTAAGAGTTTGAGTGATGATAGGGAAAGGCAAGAGTGATTAGAGTAGTGATTGTGTTGGAAAAGAAGTGAGATAGACGCAAGTGAGACTCCAAGAGAGTAGTGAGCAAGTTGGTTAAGAGCGAGATAGACACAGCTGAAAATCAAAGATAAGAACTTGCAGTACTGAGTATGAATAAGAATAATTTGCTATAGTATAAAAAGGGGAGAAATTGAGTCAAATACATTAGATGAAGTAAGGTTGTTTAAATGAGCTGATTGCTGGTTGGCAAAAGAAGAGGTACATTTTTAGTTCAGAAGGGAAGAGACTACAGCAGTACAAAGGGAAGGAAGGATGGATATTTACTGAGCAGTCAAAGTGACTGAGTGGGAAATAAAATGTCAGAAGTACTGTGATGGATGTTGTATTAACAGAGTAGATACCAAATAAGGGAATGAGTGATTAGAGAAGTGAATATTAATACTATTGTGATGGATGATATGGAGTGAGTGAATGTGTGGGAAATGCACTAATATGTTGCTGTGTCTTTAAGCAGGTTTATGATGTCATTAAATAGTGGGAGGAGGATAGTCAAATTAAATGTTTGGATGAGGGGTTGGCTGGAGAATTGTCACTGGGAGGGGAGTGAAGCAGGCCACACCTCCCACATTAGTGGGAAACAATCAGTCTTGGTCTTCTCAAAGCCAGTGATTCTGCATACACAGCCCAACAAAGGTAAACTAATGGCCTGAGGGAAACATTTGCTGTGGCTGTTAAAAGGCAGAAACCAAAAGTAATGGTGTACCATTCCATTATAAATTAGTAATAAAGTAAACCCTGCAGAATGGGGAGCAGTACAACTGCACTGATCTACTACTAGGTGCTCAAAGATGCTTAAGCATGAAAGCAGCCCACACAGGGTTTAAAGCAGCTTCTCCCCTATACTTGAAATTCACCTGTTTGTAGTATTACTGATGGTACCTATTCCAAGAATAAGAAAAGTTTTATTTTTATTATGCTGCTCTAACTATGAATCACTGTTCCAAATACTTTTTCCAGCCTTGTCAAGTGAAGATAAAAAAAGTCCAGGAATGTAAAAGTGGTGAGCATAAAGTAGTATGCTAATAGCAGGTAAATAGTCCAACCATGTGAAAAACATATATTTAGTTGAACAAATAGTGTTAATAAGATGAGAGGCTATATATACAAGTATTATTGTGCTAAAAATATGGACAAATGTATTAAAAAATAGGAACAAAATGTTCTCTAACTTTTATAAAGTGCAAGACCCATTTCGGTAACATTGAAAGAGAAATGGTAAAGTGCAACTTTTAGGACTCAATAATGAACTTGAAATATTTAATAGGAAAGTATACTTTCATGCTAATTTAATTCATTCATATAATTTATTTATTAATATAATATTTCATAACTACATATTTATTTGTTCTTTCATTTATTGAATAGCTAATGTATATGTTTCTTATGTAATGTATTTATATTTATATTTATACAACCCACTCATATATATGTATATGTGAATGATGTGCTTATCTAGTCATAAGGGACAGATTCATAAAACCTCATTCTAAGCAACATTGCATGATGAGCAGGGCCAAGCAGCCTGCATGGAATTCTGGATGTGTGCTAACATGATGTAGTCGGCTGGAAAATAAAGCACAGCCAAGATACAAGCTAATGACCATATTATGAGCTATGCTGTCTGCTAATGAAGTAAAAAATATGGCAGAATGATTCATAAAAGTATAAATGAGAGCACTTAGCATTTCATGGCATTCGCATAACCTACATTCTGGACTGATGCTGTCTGGACAGTGACACCATGCAACTAATAATGGGCATGTGTCCACTTCATCTGCAGCCTTTCTGAAGTCCTGGAGTACCCATCCCAGTAGATATGAAAGTATGTGTAGCTTTATGTATAGTAGCTACAGGGCATTTCAGTGACCAACAGGAGACACAGTGGGGAGATCTCAAGTATCTACCTCAAGAATACTCCATCACTTCCTCAATGCTTATACTTGATCATGTGGGTAATCACACGTGGTTTGCACATACCTCAGAGGAGAGATGCAACATCACAAAATTCAGTGTTTTCCATACCAGCAGAGATATGCATGTAGTTCAGATACTTTATTGAGTATGCTTCTTATGTTGATGTTAAGTATTAGGAGGTCTGATGGTTTTCGAGGGAAATTGAGAATGTTTGTTTCCTGGTTGCTGGGGGTGTTCCTGTTGTTTATAGGGCCAGGATTTGGGTGTATGTTGCCACTGAGTATGCTTTGGGATGCTAATTGAATTATAGTTTTTATGTATTTTGCTATAAAATATTTGTATTTTGTGGAAATGGGGCATCTTGTTGGTAGGGGGTACTATGAATGAGGCAAGGTCAAAATTTGAAAGGTTGTAAATTTATGGTGCAATTATTAGTAAAGCTGATTTCTCCTGTGTAGGAATTGGGCAGGTGGGGAATCTTGATAGAGTATTTGGGTTAATTAAGTGATGATAGGAGGTTAAGTGTGCTGTAATAATAAGGGTTGTAACTATTATACAGGGTGGGGACAGCATTTTGCCTTGTAAAGGAGAGGTAAATAGTTAGATTCCTTGTAGCTATGTTATAGGGATGCGTATAGGGGTGGGTAGGGTGTGCTACTATTTTGTTTGCGGTTACTGTCTATGATGTAGAGTGAATGGGTGGGGGTTTTGAATGGGAAGATTTGAGAATATAGTTACTGTGTGAGGTTGAGGGAGTGGTATGGATGTGAAAGAGGTTAGAGTGAAAGAGAGGCGTAGTTGTGGCTGGGTGATGGTTAGAAGGGGAGTGTCCTATTAGGTATAAAGTTCGGAAGAGTGGAAGTGGTGGGAATGGGGGTAGGGCAGAGGTGCAGAGTGAGCACGAGTGAAGCGGGGATGAATGGAGTGGGTTGAACCAGAGAAACAGCTCAGCAGTGATTCCAGGTCAGTACTTAGTTAATTGAATTAGATTAAATAGTAACAGAAACTGCAGCTGTATTACCTTACAGTTTCCAAAAGATGGTGTAAAAAGTAAAGAAAGTTTGGGAATGTCTCAGACTGCAGAGTAAAAGGAAAGGAATACAAATATGTTAAGGATAAAAATGGGGATGCAGGGAGTAGAGCAATAGATACAGGGGCAGGAGGAGCGGAACTGACCCAGGAGTGTGTGCTCGCACTTTAAAATAAACACGCAGATAAGAACGATACTATAATAGCAAGTTAAGTGAAAAGGGCATACATTGACTGTTTGTCCCGCAGATGATCACCAAGGGAGGGGCTGTGTTAGGCTTGTACTGCCACGTTGCACACTTGCTTTTCATGGGGGAAAAACAGTTGACAAGCACACTCTGTGTCAGACACTAAGGGCTTTAGATGACATGCAACAAGATTCAAAATATGTCTGTAGAGATAGATGTCAGGTTTGAATAAAAACAACTTTCTTCTTCTATTTCAAGGGTGATGTTTATTCTATATCTGTGAAAGGTACTTTGTAACTGATGTGATAAATTCTTCTCTATCACAGATGTTTATGTTAGCATTAGCTTCCTAGATCTGTTGACAGCTCTCCCAGCAGTGTCTGCCAGACATAAATAAACAACTAGTTCTTAAACAGACACTGCCCCACAGTAATCAAGAAAAAGAACATATTGACAATTACTGAATCCTTTCTGAACACTTTGAGTTATTTTCTTTTCTTCTCTAGGACCATCCCGACAAGGAATCATTGTATCTTCATGAGCTGTGAAAGTGGCTTATTCATAGGTCATAAGATGCAGTATTGCATTCGATAATTCAATAATGACTCAAAATAGAGAGGTACAAATGTGTAAAATTAGCCCCCTGGGGGAACAAGACATGCCCCAGGGTTTTTGACTTTGGTGGATACACACTGCTGACAGGTATATGTAAAAGTTCCTGAGGTAACAACTAGGTCATTTAAAGGCAGCAGGAAAAGTTAAAAAAAAAGGTGTGCAAAGAAGGCCAATTCTTCACCATATATATTCAATAATTCAACTAACTATACATAGAATAGCATCATCCTTCTCCTCATGAAGTGGCAGTGGTTATATGGAAAATACAGAGACAAATTTACCTAAGTAGTGTCAGAAGGATATACCTAGTATATAAAAATGCAGGCATTCTGTAGCTGATGAGCAAGGCTGCTAATCTTTCTTCTCTAGTAATCCCTTATTAAATTTTAACAGTAATTCTTCTGCTCTCAAATGGACAGTTCTACAAATGAAAGTAGGTAGATATGCAAATCCTCACCCATCCCTTCTTGCTTTCAAGTACAGGTCACTGTGAAGCATGCATAATCTCTCTCTGGCAACATAAATTAATGTTATTAGGAAATATAAAAGTAGATTAAAGAGGCCCACTTACCTTCCTACTCTGGTTTCCTAGCACTCAACAATCTAAACCAAATACTTTTTGATGGGACCACACCAAATAAAGACTCTATTAGATGTATGAATAAGAAACGTACAACACAAAATGAAGACTTTTCATTTGTTGCCTTATGCCCTATGTACTATCTACAATAAGCTTTGCAGGGCACACTATCCTAACCAGAACTGTACTAGACTTTACAGAAGACCTTTTAGTAGCTGTACTACTGAATATTGACCAGTTGCAGGTTATGATGCTCCTAACCTGACTGCTGGTCTATCGACATTCTTCAGTTTACTAGTTCCTTTAAAAGACAGGCTAATCTGCCTAAAGAAATGGAGAATGCAAATAACCAAACCCATTGGCTCACTGCCATACTAATCACCCATATAAAAAGAAGAAACGCCTGGACTGAATGAAAAAAAAAATCCCACTAATAAAACCAAGCAGGAAAAATAGCATACACTAAAAACAGACAGCAAAATAATAATAATAATAATAATAATAATAATAATAATAATGATAATAATAATAAAATGAGATACTAAAAACATTCTATCAAAATCTTCACATGCAACTACCGAGACAACAAAAAAGTTCTGGAAGACTATTAAAGAGAAAAAAATGTCAAATAGCAAACTTAACCTGAGCTGTTAAAAGGCATTAAACAGCAACATCGTTCCCTAAAACAACTGCAAGGAGATTTATTAAATATCTTTAATATGTTCCTATTAATAGTGCATTGATGTCTAGTTAGTCTCATTTGTACTTCAACTTGTCATGTCAAATAATCTGCCTTTCTTGTTCGTCGATTTAAGTATCTTTACATATTTCTAGTATTTTGCACTATCTAACTGCCACTTCAATGCTATTCCATACCAGTGGTTGACGTATCACTGGTCTTCTGCTTTGGACTTATGATCTGGTTTTGGTTTAAAAATGTTGAAGACCAGGCCACATACCCAGTTAACAAAAGTAAATAAATAAATAGATATATAAATAGCAGACTGTAGTACAGCTACTGTGAATGCTTGTTCAGTGAAACAGTAATCCAATTAAAACAGATATTTTGCATAATTCAAGATAATTTATTCCTGTGGTCACCATTATACAAGTCTTTAAACTTGATTATGTGTTTTATCGATACATTTTGATCAACAAAACAGATGGTTGACAAGGGTGCAAGATTGACAATTCCTGGGATTTGGAAAATACCCTTTCCTCACTATTATAAGATTTTGGAGATCATATGTAGAATGAGTAGAGGGTGTGGGGAGTGCAATCCCCACTCATGTGGGGTGCAGGGGTCATTGCCCCTTGCAACAAATGTAGTTACTTAAAAACATCAGCATACCCAGATGACAACTTATTTATTTTTTTCGATTTTATTTTGTTGGTATTAACACTGCTGAAATTTGAGTGTTTCAAAGTTTATGTGTGCCCACTTTTATATATCTAGGATGTTTGCTCGACTGAGCAAACGTCCGAAGCCATAAAACCCGAACATGCTTTAACGAAAGTGCTTTTATCGAAAAAATGCTTTCGTTAAAGCGAGTGACAAAAAAAAAAAACACTACATTTACATTTTAGCAGGGGGGGGCTTCACCCACCTGTACCCCCACACCCCCCTAATTTAATATTCTCCCTCCAAGACCGCACTACAGTGGAAAAAAGGAAATTTCCCTTACCTGCACCGTAGTACAGCCTCATCAACAGTCATACTTACACGAAAGTGCTTCTTCGGTGAAAAGTACTTTCGCGTAAGTATGCCTGGCCGTTTGGATTTCGGTCGTTTGCTCAGTCGAGCAAACATCCTAGATCCATATATATATATATATAGAGAGAGAGAGAGATGTAGCTACAGAAAAATTGTACACTTGGCTTTTCATCAATGAGTGAAAAGCAGGTAAAGTTGTTTGAAAATGAAGTGTTCACTCATGCTGGCTTATTCACTAAGATGTTGCATTACAGTGGGAATCTAGACATATGCCCTTTTTCCACTGTCCACATTGTTGTGTGATCTCAAGAGTTGTTATAACTATTAGAACATGTGGGGGCTTTTTTTCCAATCCTTTGTTGATTGATGGCTTTTTTTTCAAACATTTGAGTTCAGTCATTTCTTGATTGATATGTAGTGGTTCAATGACTTGATAGGCCCACATATTTATCCATCTATCTATCCAGATAGATAAATATATATTTCTATGACATATGAACAGAGGTACCTCTGACTAAAAAGAAAATCAGTACATACAGATTATTGAAAGTACATTTGACTGAAAAGCCATGTCATAAAAAAAAAATTAATCAACATACATAACATACAAAGCTCTTTTGCAGGCGGGGCAAGCCCAACTTACTACATTAATTATATTTTCTTTAATTTTACCAGTGTACACCCATGGAGAAAAGAGAAAACACCCTTAACAGTGAATCAGCATTAACCTACAAATACAATCCTCTTCCAATCTGGGAGTACATCTTTATGGTAGGCATTACCAATCCACACAAAAATCTTCTAAATTATTAGCAACTCCTGTGATCAAAAATCTCACACTAAATACCATCTGTAGACTTCAACAGCTTTTGAAATCATGACTTTTCAGTCAAATATACTTTCAGTAATTAGTTTCTGCCATATTTGTTTCAGTCAAAATACTTTTGATCAAATGTTTTATATTTTTCTGAGGTACAGGAGGCCATTACTTCACCTGCTTTGCAATAGATACCCCACGTGCAAAACAGGGACAACTATATCAACTGTAATAGGTTCCATTCTATCAACTGTCAGGTGGTCTCCAATGCAGAGAGTACGTTCCACAACATGTCAGCAGGCTATTCAGACAGTTCCATTATTCTAGTATCTGGCACATATGTAAATGATATGAGTGGTTTGTGTGAGGTGGTTTATTACAGGACCATAGTATTGGCAATGCTAGATATGGCATGGGATCATGGTTAATAACACCATTAAGAAACCAAATGACCATTGCCCAAAAATGCATGCAACACCTATGTGTCACAGACCTGAATTGTTTCCAAACATTTGTTCATATTACTTAAGGCCCACATCTATAGTCTCAGTGTTACTAGTGGTGCCTTGCATAGTGCATCTTAAAACATACAATAAAATATCTGCAGTATGCGCAATATTACACAACATGTTGATACACGGAAAGCATGGGAAGATATTCAGAAAAAGTAAGTCCCAGAGGCAGCAGAGGATGAGCTACCTGATGAGGATCCTGTGGAGGAGCCAGGTTAGTAGTGGATGACTGTGGAAAGTAGACGTGAAGTAATCCTAGACACTCACTAAGAGGCTTAGCATCTGGTTCATAACTATGGGCCAGATTAAGCACAACATACAACAGAGAAAATGATGCCTGCATGAATATACCCAGGCTGTACTTTACTATGCATGCATACATGCACTGGCCACATTGTGCATCTGACACAAGCCACCCAGGTAACAGAGCACTGACAGCAGGGCACAGTTCTCATTATATGTGCAGGTGGGAAGGGTTACAGTATGAATAATGGGTGGTGCGTGTGGGGGTAACTCCTATATGTGACAGGGTGGTGATAAACAGTTAAGTGCAGGAAGCTAGTGAGACTGGTGAGACTGGTGATAAAAGAGGTGTTGCCCAGTGATTTGATAGGTTTGTAGACAGACAGGAGGTTTTTGGTCACTGGATCATAGTGACCGACTGGGAACATAGTTGTGTAAATTTTTTTTTTTAGTCCTGGACAGGCAGATGGAGGCTGGATAATTTTATAGGTGGTAAGAAGCCGTGGATATGTCAATCGATGAGGCAGTTCGAATGAATTTAGGCTTTTTGGTGCTATACAGTGGTGTGTTCTGAAGGGATATTTGCTGCAAATTTAGTAACTTTGTTATAGCATTGTTCAAGTTTTAATTTTTGTGAAGCATGGAGGTTGGTAAGGATGGGAGCACTGTAAAGAAGAGAGGGGAGGAAACAAGTAGTGGGAGGTATATGGTTCAGTGGTGCAGCAGTAGCATTGTTGCTTCACAGCAAGAGGTTCTCTGGTTCAATTCTTGGCTGGAGTGCCTTCTGTGCGGAGTCTGCATGTCCTCCCTGTATTTGTGTGGGTTTTCTCCATGTACTTCAATTTCCTCCCATATTACAAAGACATACATCTGGAACATTTCTCCCTGGGCCTCTGCTGAAAATTGGCTTTGTTCCAAGTTGGACTTTCCTGGTAAACAAATGTTAAATAAAGTGAAGTTTTAGTTGCGTCAGTGAGAAAGTTTGGGCTCTGTAAAGCACCCCTAGGTTTTGTTAAGTTTTTCTTATGCAATTTTGTATATGCAGGTCCAATTTAAGGTTATCATCCACTATCACTCCTAATACTTTGCTATGAGAAGTGACTTAAATGGTTGTATTATTAAAAAAGCGGACTTTAAATTTTGTATTTCCATGAGAGAGGGAGGGATTGTTGAAAAAAGTAGTAGTTTGGTCTTTTTTTGGGTTGAGCATGAGTTGCAAGTTACAAAGCCATGTTTCAGTGTTTGTGAAAGCTTCCTGCATAATTTTTTGGAGGTGTACCATATTTTCAGATTTTAAATGAGAGTGGAATCATCTACATATTGTAATAGGGCAGCCTGTTGTGTGGATGTATAGGGGGTGTTGCTGAAAATGTTAAAGAGGAGGGGACCAAGGATCGAGCATTGTGATACACCAGTGGTGATTGGGAGGTCAGGAGAGAGTGTGGAGTGCCATTTTACTGACACCTGTTAGACAGGTAGCTTTTGAACCACAGAAGGGTGGGCTAAGAAAGCCCTGGTGAGGACATCTGAAGAAGTTTTCTGTGACAAACTGTGTTGAAGGCTTTAGTCAAATCTAAATATAAGGAATAGTTTGCCATTATCTCTAGCTTTACTGACAGTATCTATGTAGGTTAGAAGGGCAGTGCTAGTACGGTGGGAAGGATGAAAGACATGCTTTGTAGGGGATAGGAGTTCTTCCTGCAGGAGATACTCTAACAGTTGTTTTTGAATACATATTTGCAGTATTTTGGCGAGGGGAAATAAGATTACTATAGGTCTAAAGTTATTAAATGTATGCTGAATTTCCTCCTTTGTGCAGAGGGATAATGTGTGACTTTTTCCAGAAAGAGGGAATGTGGGATTCCTGGACTGACCTATGTATAAGGATTGGGACAGGATAGGCAATGGTATTGGTTGCTATTTTTAGGTAGTCACTTGGAAGGTTACCAGCTGAAGAGCACAGTTTAAGTTTGTTTAACAGTAGTTTTATAAAGGATGTGAGCACTGGTTTGAAGATGAAAGTGGATATGATGATAGCTGGCTGTTGGGCAGGGCTGGGATTAGAAGGTGAGGAATCCTTGGTTAGAAATACTATACTATCTATAAAATAAGAGTTGAACTGTATTGCAGATTTGTGTGGTGAGTTATCGGGATAGGGGTTTGGGTTGAATTTTGGTCTGGATATAACATTTCTTTAATGGACATCCAAAATTGTTTAGGGTTGTGTTTAGTATTATTCTGAAAGTTATTATAGTATACTTTTTTGTCTTCATTTATTTGCTTTTTAGTACGTTTGCAAAGCATTCTGAAGTTATCAAGATATTGAGGTGTTTTATATTTTTGCTATTCTTTCCATGTTGTTTCACTGTCCTGCTTTAGCAATCTACTCTTTTTGGATAGTATTTGTTTTCAGTCTCTTCCTTCTAGGAAGCGCAAGGGTATTTAGAATATTTTAAAAAACTTGTCTTGAATTCATTTGAAAGCATCATCAAAAAAGAGGATTTTTAGGAAGTTCCATTTAGTAGACGATAGTACACATATATGAGCATTTATTGGTTACACTTGGAAAGGTTGTGTATTATTTTATAAATATGCTGTTTAACTGGATGTGTGAGATGTCTGGTGGTATAGATTGGGAGATGATCACTGAGACCGTCTGACATTGTATCTGTGGTGCTGCATTTGCTAGGATCTGATATTAGGATCCAGTCCAATAGGGAATTTGATATCTTACTATAATGGCTGTAGTTATCAGGCCTAAACAGTTCTTTAACATTAGGCATGCCTATATCCATGGTGGAGGAACCAGCCAACACTGCACCTGTGAAAACACATAAGCATAATTAAGTCTATGAATACATATTTCACCAACACCTGCAGCCTTGTGTAGGTAAAACGACATAACAGAGTGCTAGGGAAATCTAAGGTTAACATACCTTGAACAGATCAATGTTGTAAGTCCAGGCTAGATATTTCTGTAACAACAAAGAAGCCACATTCTTTAGTTGTATGGCCAGAGTCAGATAGCTTATACAGATAAGACTTACTCAACTAGGTCATTACTAACTGATGTTCAAGGCATTCCATGTAGCCCACTATCCAATTCCAGCATTCTACCACAGATAAAGGAACTGTCTGAGCCCTCAGACAAAGGTTCCAGGAACCTATCTGTGTCTAGAGATGACTCTGCTGGTGATCCCCCACCCATAAACTTCGACTCGTTTGCCAGGTAGGTTGACTTGAAGTGTGTATGTGCAGTCATGTAGGTAACCCTTGTCCAGGCCTAATTATATATCTATTTTGGCCACCAACTGCATTAATCTTCTATAAAGGTCATACCAGACATAGTCATAAAGGCATGGTCAGATTTCTTGTTCTAGAACATTTGATGATGATGCTCACGGATGTCATGCAGCAGGATGTCATTCTCTGCCTGGGAGAATTTCTTCTTATGTTGTCTTTCAGCATCAGAAATGACTATCTGTAATATCAGTGATATACCTATCAGCTTGTGGCATGTTGTAAACAGTATAACTCTACATCAGCAACACATGAATACACCCAGTGGTCACTTCACCTGATATAAGTGTCACCCATGGTTGGGCACAAGCCAGTTTTATGTCTGCTGTCCATGTGGCAGGAATTGATATGTTATGTTTCTAGGTCCTGTTTTAACACATAGCAGAGAGCTGCAGTGCCACGCAAAGGAAATCAAGTAGAAAAGCAGTGGTATCCAGAGCAGACCATGTAGTTTTTTGTGTCTGTGGGCCACTGCAACACACTACACATACTCTCCTACCTTAACTGTATATGGGTGTAAACTCTGTGAATATCATTGCATTAGGCCCCTGAGCTGTAATACTGCTACACACCCAGAGCTGGAACTGCCTACCTTTGTCTGATAGCCACTTTGACAATTCCATACACCATGAATATTGACTGCAGTGTGCTTGACCTATCTGCATGCTTATCTGCTATATGATCCTTGATGTTAGTGTGTATGTGTACGACACAAGAGAAGGTGAGGACTACATTAGGACATCCCTCAGGATATGTGTACAATCCCCAGTTATTACTCAGATAGGTTCTCTTACATCAGTGTTTGTGGGGTCCCTCCCTCAACCATCCTAAACCAGACTTACTGCATCATAGTAGACATGTAGGAAGACTCACATAAAATCCCAATCCAGACGTATAACACCATGGTATAGAGATTAGAAAGGAAGCACATACATGCTTCATAGGACTAACCATCATCCTCCCCTAAAGTACTCCCTGCAACAGTTAATATATTTGTGTTTGCTGCAAACCCCAGTAGAGCATTACCAGAGCAACAGACATAGTCATTGGTAGTGTCAGACACCATTCTTCTCCATATAGAAAAACACACATATTCTTTCCTACAGCCACAGTCCAGTAAAGGAGGTGACTGCACAAGGTACAAGGACACACCATTCATAGTCCCAAAATAGTGTGAGGGGGACTGTGGACTACAAGGATCACTGCCGGACTGCCCCTTGCAGACACAGGTGAAGCCACCTCCCTTAAGGAAGATATACAGCTAATGTGCCATTGCCACATCAGCAGAAAACATTTCCTATTCAAATGCCTTGCAATGAATACTGGCCACTGGACAGTTGAAACCCCATCTCCTTGCAATACATCACAGCATATAGGGGAGCATGTTCAAATTACATGGAATGAAACAGAGCACCTTATAAGAGTGGATATCAATAGTGAGTGGGATGCAGACAGCCCTAAGACTAAAGTGGGGACTGTGTCACCTCCTCTAGTACAAAACCCATCAAGCCTTACTGTTTTGCAGTAGCACTGCTACGTAGTATCACCTGCAAATTTCATACCATGGCATAAACCTCTGCCCTGTTCGTATTACCCAGACAGAATACAACAATTGTCAGGTACGCCGACTACCTCAATTCCATATTTCAACAGAATTTCAGGTTGTTTATCAAACAACAGACAACTACAGTATGTACAGAAAACAATAAACAACATAACACTCCCAAATCACTTATCTTACTTGACGGTTTTGTAACTGATGAGACTTTCAGCTTGCACACCGTCTGATTCATTCTACAGGTTGCTTAGCAGGAAACGTCTGTAGCGTGATGAGCATAGTGATGCTCACAACTGTTTGCATTGCACAACTTCAAGGCTTCCGGCATGGTCATTATGCTAATGAGCATATTTAGAGAGAGTATTCCTGAAATGCAGTTTTATCTCATTGTGCACATGCTCAAAGCTGTGCTAAGTGCCTCTTTCAATATCATGCACTCTTATGAATATGCACTCTAAGGGGTCCACATCAGGTAACTCCTGTATTCACCTACCAACGTACAATACCTGATGTTGCTGCTAAGCAGGAATAACCATAAAACATCAACAAAAAGGCTTCTCACTAATCTGGTGCTAACCATGATTTCAGTCTCTTTGCAACCTTAATTTGGTAAATAATCCCCCTTTTGACACTTAGCAATACTACCTGTTCATACAGATATTTGTAGGCCAAACAAAAGTAAATGCAGAAGAGCTAGGCAAATAAACTACTATTATTTAGTTTCATACAAAAAAAAACCAAACAAACAAAAAAACAAAAAAACAATATCAGTATGATGCTTCCCATTCTTCTCCAATAATCTGGCTTTATTTATCTTAGATAAGCACTTTCATACGTTATCATGTCTAACGTACCTACAAAGTGCAATGCATATGTATAAGTAGATCAATGACCCAGTGAGCACACAGGGAAAATTGTAATATTATGGCCTTTAGAGGTGCTAAAATGCAGAAACAGAAGCAGATATAGGTACTGCACTGCTGTACACTTATTGCATGCCATAGTTCACACCCTAAGACTATCATGCCATGCAATGTATATTTGTGCTAAGCAACAATGGCACTGTAACTTCTAATGCTAATCAGGTGTCCAACATTGTGTCTCATGTGTTGACAGTGGCTACATATGTAGATATGAGAGTGCTTAGATTTTTTTTCTGATTGTGACCAGCTACATGGCTATGGCTTCTGAAGGCACTGATAGCGGCAAGTCTCTAAGGTGATGTTCAAAAGAGAGAAAAATTATTTTGCAAGTGATGTACAGAGTCCACCAGAAGTTGCTGCCCAGGTAGTACTATCAGGGTCCCCATTATAGAGTGGATACCTGACACAACATTGCCAGGGTGGTGATTGCTCATACTGGCATCTAAAACTTTGGTGAACAGTGCAGACCCTGCTATAGTGACTTGAAATTCTACCACCTTAACCTTCTGCACCAACAACAAGACTAGACAGTGCTTTTGAAATGGTACAAAAAGCATAGAGGACTGATCATTGCACTGCTATTTAGAATATGGTTAAAAAGGACAATGCAGGACATTTAATACATGATGTTTGTTTTTCTTTTTAAAGGTTTTCAGCTCAGGAACAGATTTCAGAGAAAATAGCTCTTGTATAACAGAGATTGTAGCATCTCCCCAGATGCAAGGGTGATTATAAATATTGCTTATGTATATATATATATATATATATATATATATATATATATATATATATATATATATATGTCTGTGTGTGTGCGTGTGTGTGTGTGTGTGTGTTAGTGTGTGTGTGTGTGTGTGTGTGTGTGTGTGTGTGTGTGTGTGTGTGTGTGTGTGTGTGTGTATGGCTGTATTTATATATATGTTCTGTATAACTTAAAGGCATAGTATATTAACCACTACTGTAGTGCTGTGTAGTTAACAGTGACACCCATAAGTAATACTACCAAGTACTTCCTGATACAACCTCTATATATTTGCTTGAATGCTACCCACATACACACAGAATATGAGCAGGGGATTCATATATTCTATATTTGCAAATTTATGCCTAGCTCAGCATACCAGAATAGCATGACCACTGCTCCAGATTGTCTGAAATTCAGGGCTGTTGGCTTGATAACACACTGTGAACACTGCCATAGAGCAAGAGGTTCTACAGCGTGCAGGATATGCACCCCATCATTTTGTCTTTGCATCAACCCAATGGATGACCACACATGTGCCACATCCAGCTGGCATGCCAATGTATTCATAATTTAACACAATTCTGTCCCATAGTACATTTCAGTGTACATTATGGTAGTTTACCTACTGGTGGTAGCTGCACTGGTAGTCATGTAGCTTAAGTCAGAGAATTTAATACTGCAGTGAGACAAATGCACAGGTATAGCAAAACTACTACCTAATGAAACAAAGAGACAAGGCAGAGGATATTTTTATGCATTGGCAAAGGTACTCATCGTATTGCATGAGACAGTGGCATGGTTTACAAAGTTGTATCCACTTTCTTCTCCAAGGTGCAACCATGGAGTTAATATGTATAATTTTGGAGGTGTGGGCAGCTTGCCCTTCCACATTGAGGTGAGGTTCAGGGGGACTTGCCCTCCTGCAAAAAAACATTTTTTGTATTTTTTAAGATTTGTGGCTTACTCTTTTTGATATTTAATTTTCAATAAATGGTAAGCCAAAAAAAAAAGATCTCTGACAGCTGATAGGTATAACTATGCTAACAGCTGCCTGTATTATCACTACTGACTTATCCACCTTTGGTACATCATATTGGCACTGTAACACTATAACAGGGTGTATGTCCACATGTCGTGTTTTTGTCCATGTCCCGTGTGGCATACATCCAGTGGTATACCTACACAAAATGCCCCTGGCTTCTCATGGCCCCCATAACCATTATGACATTGCTGTTCATGACAATGATTTAACGGTTTTGCTACCCATGATTTTCTTTACATATCTTCAGTGTAATTTCTAGTACAATACTGCTTCTAAAAATAACCCTGTGCATATATATAAACAACCTTGCTCCAGGATGTGCAGTTTTTTAATTCTGCTTGTTCTCACCTTAAAGGTGGGGCTCTTAGGGCCAGTAGTGCTTTCTGACTATCATCCACATTGTGTATAATGGTCATGTCCACAAGTCCTTCCTTTCCTCCAGTTCATCTTCTTATATTTGCTTTAGCAGTTCAAGATCTTTGTTATTTTATCCAGTATAAGAGGTAACTGTCAAAATAAAGTAATGAAGCCTGACACTGCCTTATGTGTCACATAAGGCAGGACCCAGCAGAGAGGGCAGTCACAAAAGTCTACTAGATTTATGTTTATAGCCAACACCCTTATTTTTTTATCCCATGAAAGCTTTAATTAACATTACATATTTAATAAAAATGGATTCTTATTTCTGGAATAATCTCAGACTCTCCAAACCTGCAAAGAAACATAGAATATTTATATGTGTCGAAGAAATTCATTGCCTGAAACAATCTATCTATAGACAAGTATGTAAATATCTAATAAAAAAACACAATAAGCCACTGCATCTGAGCTAAAAGACTTGCAAAATCAAACCACAGTCAGTCAACACAAATGCAGACAGGAATCGGCATATCTTAATGAACATTTACGAAAACATTTAAAAATAATATAATCCAGTTAAATCCTGTAACAGACACATGTAAGGAAATAATAAATTAAAAGAAAAAATAAATATATGTACACATACATGTGTAGATGCAGTACTTTGTAATATAATATGAATTAATGTAATTGAAAGTGAAGCTGGAGGGGCATAAAAGGCATAAGAAACATCTATTAAAACTTATTATATTGAACCAAAACATTAGAGTTTAGCAGCCCTTAATTTCAAGATGGGGAGCAGTGACAATTGGTCATTCAGTCCAGGGGAGCACTGGCATCCTATCCCAACTGCTGACATAGTTCACGGTACTTCAAAAAAGTTTCCCATTGTCTCCCCTGGGACTGGGATTAACTTGTTTTATCACCCCCCCAAAATATATGTACATACATTTATTTTTTTTCTTTTTAATTTATTATTTGCTTACAGACATTAAATACTGGTTTGTGTAATTTGGTAAATTGTATGTTATAGGTTTTAACTGGATTATATTATTTTTAAATATTTTCTTAAATGTTCATTAATTGCATAATATTATTTAAGCATTTTATACATCCATTTTTAGATATTAATGAAATTAATAACTAAGGTTTATTTCTCAAGTTTCATTTTGAGACAATTGAGTTATACTAAAAAGTTTATCTACTCACTGAATTATCGTTTAATTGATGTGCTTAATATAAATTAAGTTTGCTAGTGATATGCAACAATTCTGATGAAGTCTTGTTTCTTGAGATGAAAGCACTTAACTGATTGTTGCTATCTGAATAAACATTTAACTATTTAAATGGTATACTGATTCCTTTTCATCTGGATTTGTGTTGACCAAGTGTGGTTAGATTTTTAAGCACGTAAGTATATGAAGGTATCTGATCTAGAGGCATTTTCTGAATCAAGCTTTCCTAAAGTATATTCTGAATTACATCTTATAGACAAATGCACAGGTGTAGCAAAATTGCTGTCTACTGAAACAACTAGATAAGGCATTGTATATTTTTTATCTACTGCCAAAGATACTTATTTAGAAGAAAAATACATTACTGCAGAGACTCCAGTTCATGGTTCCATCAGGAAACAATCTCAAAAAACAATCAAAAGCTGTTGAAACATTTGATTTTAGTGCTTTCATTTTAATAAACACAAAACATCTTCTGATAAAACAGTCAAAATCCAAACACATTTGAAATGGAGCTTTTATATAACATCCTAGGGTCACATGAGAATCAAGCCCTCTCTGATTCATGAAATTTAAAGCTATACACCCCTATTAAAATCTTTACTTCTTAGCTTAAATTGCATAGTGTTCCTTGGGTATTAAGCATTGCAAAAATATGTCACCTAAACTTAGTTTAACATAAACCATAGACAAATGATGAAAGGCATAATAAAAGCATTAAAAAAATAAAAAAAAAAACATGCTCCCAAAATTTTGTGTTATTACACAACACAAAGATTCAAAGAAATATTAAAAAAAAGTTCATATAGAGAGTAAAATATAGGAATAAGGAACTATAAGAAGAGAACTGAAAATGAGAAATGACTTACATTTTTTATTTTATCTTTTTAAAGCATTAAGTTTAAGTAAACAACCAATGGAGGTGTGATTGTTAAGTCTGGGCCAACTGTAACCATGGAGAATGAGTTGCCAAAATAGCTCACATTTTTCTGTTTAGAGCTGCCAAGGACCCCTGTGTTCATCTTGTGTTATTTTTCGCAATGATCACAAATTTGAAAAAAATGACCTGGAACATCTGAAGCATGTTTGTCTAAAGCATTTGTTCCTTTGTTAATTCTGATGTCATTAATATGTTCGTAGACACGGTCTTTTAATTTATGTTTGGTTTTACCTATGTAAAATGCCGGACAATTTTGGCACAGAGCAGCATATACAATGCCACTAGTGAGACAGTTAAATGAGCCTTTTAATTTGAAAGTCTGGTTACCAACCTTGAATTCTTCACATACCATTATAAATTTGCAAATAGAAAAGAAGTCACATTTTGCCATTTTACAATTCTTTGTGGGAAAACAATTCCAGTACAAAAATGACCCACTATATTCCTTAAGTTATGGCCATGCTCATATGCTATATTTGGTTTGCCACCCACCTTATTCAATAGATTTGTGTCCTCCTTGAACAGAGCCCAGTTCTTCTCCAAAATTCTCTTTATGTCTCTGCTATCCCCACTGTATGGATTAATAAAAGCACCACTGTAATTGAGGTTTGTAGAACATATGCCCATACTCCCTCCTGCTTCAAATGTGGGAGAGAGGAAAGAGGTTGTTCTACTGTGGAATGCTGAAGAGTAATATGTGTTATGCTGGGGTTATCTTGGATAATAGATGCAAAAAAATTCCTCTCACGTTTGTGGATGACTTTATACATCAACTCATTGACCAGAATAGATGGATAATCTCTGGCCAGAAACATGGACCTGATGCGTTCACATTCATCCAAAAAAATTCCTCTTACATTTGTTGATTGTGGCTTCATACATCAACTCATTGACCAGATTATACGGATAATTTCTGACCAGGAACATGGACCTGATGTGTTCATAGTCATCCAAAAAAAATCTTTGAATTGTGATACCATGCATGCAGCTCTTATGAACTGACCCTTGATCACTGTGCACTTCTAATGAAAGGGATGGGAGCTTGAATAGTGTAAATAGGTATTTGAAAAAGTTTGTTTATGGTGAAATTTAGATACAAATCTTTTTTGTTGAATATCCTTGGTCAAGGAGATGTCCAAATAAGCAATAGTGGAAATGTTGTTTTCAAAGGTGAATTTAAGGAAATCAGCTTTTTGGTTTGGGTAGTCAAAGAATTTTAAGAAATTGTCTAAGTCTCCTTCCTGTATAAGAAAAATATCAACCAAATAGTGCATGCACATTTTACAGAAGTTCATGTATTCCGACTTGAATAGATATTTTTCTTCCCATTTTAACATAACAATATTTGCCACAAACCTACCACATGCAGAACCCATAGCAACTCCTATGGGTTACAAGAAATACTCATGGTCAAAGATGAAATAATTATTCTTTATGACAATCTCTAATAGTGTTTTGAAGGTGTTTATCCTGTGAAATACCTTTATCATTCAAATATTTTGTGAACCATTGTAGACTGACATCATGGAGATTAATGATGTAGAGATCCTTTACATCCATTGTTACAAAGATGAAGTTGTCATTATACTCCAGAGAGTTAATTTTACTGAGGAAGTCCCATGAATCTTTACAAATGTAATTTTCTTGTGTGATTAGATGCTTTAGTTATTCATTCAGAAAATTTGCACAAGGATGTGTGATAGACCCTCTGCTATTGACAATGGGTCACATGGTGGGTTTTTGGATGCATGTGTGAATTTTTGGGACTCCAAAGATCATAGTTATGGTTGGGGACTGTGCATTTAGAAAATTAAATTCATGTACATCAATCTGCTGGTCAATAAATATGTCCTTAAGGATGTCCCTGACTTTTTTATATGCAGTATTCAATTCATTTAAAGAAACCTTGATATAAACATTACCTGCCAACAGCTATACATCCTGGTATTATAATGTCCCTTATCCATGATAACAAGTCCCCCTCCTTTGTCTGGTTTCATTAGTCTTGGAGCATGATTATTTAATTCTTTAAGCAAATCTTTTTCACTAGAGAGCATATAGTCCACATAATTGTGCCTTCTCATTTTACTAAGGATGTCTCGAAAGTCAATTTTGCGCATCTTTTAAAAGGGAAATAGTGGGATAGACCAGAGGATTAAAAGTACTGGAAATACTGAGAGTGTCCTAGGACCTATTGGTTGTATCAAATAATATATTAAAGGTCAGTTTTCTTATATATTGTTCAAAGTCCATAAGTAAATTTGGCAACTTAGCTCGTTCACACTGCACGAAAGTAATACCTTGTTCAATACTTATTAAGGATGAAGGTACACTAGTATCCTTGTTTACTTATCTGTAACCTTTGCAGTACTTGAAACATGGACCATGTTGATGTCCTAATTTACTAAAGAAGTTTAGAACAGATATGAATAACATTAGGAAGTCTGTTTTTATTACTTGCCATGTCTTATAGAATGCCAAGATGAATAACACTTTGACATGTTTAAATATAATTAAACCATTTGTATGACAGAATAGTTGTTTCAAAATAAGGAATTTAAAGTGCTGTAGTTTCATTTTTAAAACTATAATAATCCATTTCATACAACACTCCTGAAAGCTGAATCTGAGATTTCTAAACAGAAGCCTTCTTTAATTACCTTCCTTTCTCATTTTCATGTTACAATATGCCATGCTTATCAGTCTATTAATAACAGAAACAATCTTAAAAAAACTAATTTCTAAGAAAAAAAAACTTTTGATTAATTTATTTAATCTTGGTTGAAAAGAACTTAAAATTGTCACAAACTAGGGTGTGATATTCTGAGGAGAAATCTATACTAGGTGTTTCTGACATTGGGGTTTAGAAGCACTGAAGGACTCTGATGTTCTACATATATCATTCAACCATGTAGAGTTGGAAAACTAGGTTACATGTTCATTTTTTTAATTGTATTTGAACTTTGCTACGGTATAGTTTTCATTGTAGGTGGCTGAATTATGAAGAAAAGTTAAAAATGAACAATCTATCTTAAGCAAAGGCTTAAAGCTAATAAAACTTGAATTTCATTAATCTTTGGATATGGAGGCAAGGGCTGCAGATATGCAAACTATCTATTTCAAGTAAGTGCAGTTTATGCAGTTACATGACATACGATTTATAGACATATTTAACTGCAGTGAGGAAGATCTCATTATCAACTAGTTTGCATCTTCTGAACTGCCCATAATTACTGATGGGGCTAAACAGCACTTTTCAGCAGTAATTACCACTGGTGGCCTATACATCATGTTGGCACAGGAACTCCCCTACGTTATTCTTCCACACACATGCATACATTCATATACACACATGTGCACACACACTCACAGACACCCCCCATACACACAGACATTCACTCAGCATAACATACCCTCCACAAACTCAAATATACTCATGAACACACTCATGAATTTTTATATATATATATATATATATATATATATATATATATATATATATATATACATATATATATATATATATATAATATATATATATATATATATCATACAAACACACATACAGTCATCCAACTCAGTTCATACCCATGCACACTGCCACACACATATGCACACTTGCACATCCCTACTAGAACTTCTCCTCTGAACTCTAAACTTTCAAAAGTTACGTGCACAGCAGTCTGTTCCATTAGCAATAACAGAGTAATGCAGCATTTTCCCATGTTAATCATCATAGCCTGATGTCCTAATTTACTAGCTGAGTGATACCCTGAATTTCTTGACATCATAAATCCTTTCCTGCAGGCAATTTTATGAACCACTGCATTGATAATTAACATTAGCTTCTCCCCTCGAAAACCTAATTGTAATATAGCATGGCAATCAGGGCTGTCCACTGCAGTGATTCTTCTGACAGTGAAAAATCATTATCGTGTGTTTGTCTCTGAATTAGAAAGGGTTACCGGAAGGGGGTTTTCATTCATGTTAGAGCTTACTGCTTGTAGTAATCCTTTCTGAGATCCATGTTAAGTACAACATACAATTCCCAATGTTCTTATCAAAAGAATGAGTAGGATATACTAAAATCAATGTTCTTGCCCTCTTTAAGTTAAAACTATCCAGTTAGTTTTCATTGAGCTCCTAAGAGTTAATAGTAGTGGTAGTAGTACCTGTAATAGTAACAGCAGCAGCAGCAGTAGTAGTCAAAGTAATAGTATAACTATAGGAGTAGTTATAGAAATAGCAGAGCCAGATCCAACACTAGGTAATGCAGGCAGCTGCCTAGGGCCTGCCTACTTTGGGGTGGGAGGGCTAACAACAACATTGGTGTAGTTAAAATTTAAAAAAAAAAGTTTCCCTACATTATTTTTTCTAGATCTCTCTTAGTGTTGTGTTGTATCTGCACGTGTCCACTTCCAAAGCAGTAAGACACACATAGAACAACATGCAAAATTTGATTAAAATGAAGCACTATCAGGTACAAGTTATGTATTTGCTGATTTCCATCAACAGATGAACTTTTAAGAGAAACATTTGCCAATACAAGCTATGCAGGAGGTTTTTTCAAAGTGGATGATTTGCAACAGCATTGGTAGTGTGTGTGTGTGTGTGTGTGTGTGTGTGTGTGTGTGTGTGTGTGTGTGTGTGTGTGTGTGTGTGTGTGTGTGTGTGTGTGTGAGATACCACTATGAGAAAGGAAAGTTTAGTCAATTAACTTGTGCAGGTTCAAACCCTCTAACCTTAGTTACAGGAGACAAGAGCCTTAATCCTCCATACCAACTACTATTTGGTTAAAATGTTCTGAAATTGGTTCTTTTGTCATTTATTGGTTAATACATTTTATTTCACTGTTTAATGAAAAGAAAATATTGAAAGCTGCAACTTTAAACTATACTGTAATAAATGTTTCTGTTGTGCTACTAACAAATCATATAGCACAAACACTGATTGACATTTGCTAAACAAAACAGTTGCACATTGAAAAGAGACTTAGCATGAGTAAGTAATATAGCACAAATTATATTAAACCAGAAAGGTGAATGAAATAAATGCATTTATGCATGGTCCTAAAAATCTTTCATGGGGCCCATGGATTGAAAGCAGCCCAGGCACCAAAGTACACGTAATATGCCACTGGCCAGGTCCATCTTCAATGAATATGAGTTTCAGTGCATTTTCAGTGAATGTGAGCTTTGGTGCTTTTTCAAAGAATGCGAGCTTCAAGGGAAGAGAAAATAACTCTTGCTCATGCTAAATCTGTTTCCAATGTGCAAATCTTTTGTTTAGCAAATGGCAGTCAGTGTTTGTGGTACAGAATTTGAAAGCAGGGTTAGTAGCACCACAGGTAGCAAACTTGCCTTTGGTGCTGGAGGCTGTGGATTCGCATTCCACACTATGAAGATGGATTACTGATATTTCAATGCACTTTAAGGGGGTAGTGGGAGTGTTGTACTCCTGAGTGTGTCATCATTTGGTTGAGATGTTAAACTAATTCCTCCACTTGTCTTTGTTAATGTTAGGTGTTGCGAGATCTTTAACATCCACCTGAGCTATCAAAAAGACTAGAGGAAGTTCCCTGATTCCCTGAACATATTTCCCCTAGTAGTATAAATGCTACCAAGGGTTTCCCCTGAAAAGAGGCTACTAGCTAGTCAACAAAACATAAATAAACTAAAAGTTTTATAATTAAATCTACATCTCTGTCTGCATTTCAAAAATAAAGCAGAAAATTGTCTGCACACTGGTAGTGTTTGAACAGTGTTCATGCTAACTGGGGGGAGAGAAACAACTAATAGGACATTGGAATGGCTGTGGGGTGTGGTGCTGGTCCATTACCCTGCCTAGGACCCCATATGTCCATGATCCAGCTCTGAGTAGTAGTAGTAGTACTAGTAGTGGTAGTAGTAATAGTAGTAGTGTTAGTAGTAATACTTGTAGAAGCAGTAGTAATAGTAGGAGCAAGAGTAGTAATATAATTAGTTGCAGTAGTAATAGTAGCACTAGTAGTAGTAATAGTAGCAGTAGTAGTAGAAGTTATGGTAGTAACAGAAGCAATAGTAATATTATAATTTGTTAAATGGGAGAGCCTTAAAGAGCATTTTCAGCAGAATCTGGGGATAAATGTTAAAAAAATTACATTGATTGTGGTTTATAGTAAATACAACAGAAGCCGACTACATATCCCTTTAAAGATGAGTACATGATATTGCAGTGCAAATGTAGTACATAGCACTTCTGACATGGAAACATGGCATTGCAGTGAAAAGGCAGTATTTATCACTTACTGTTTACGACAAAACCCAGTATGAGAGATTCTTGACAAGTAAGAAGGTAAACAACAACAAGGAGAGCTGCACAGATTTCCCTAAATTTAGAAAAGGTTAGTTTATGATTACTGTTATACCTTGCATAGAAGTACGTATACAGCATTTCCTTGTCTGAAGGGTGTAAGAGTAAATAAGCAGAAAGTGTAGAACTTCGCCAGGTTTGTTACACTTACAGATCCATGTAGATGCTGGATGCGTTTTTTTCTGTTTATTGGCATATTTTGGTTCGACTCAGCTCTTCATTGTGCAGGATTTGAAATCCATAGCTTAGCAATATAGACTGAACAGACTAAGTCACTATGATGATTGGTTTGTGGATGACTACTCAGTTTTGATTTTGTTAGCATAGTTGCCTAGGGATATTATATTTTTGGATTAGATGAGAAACAGATGGACATTTCTTTGGTTTTAAAGCATGTTATATGCTGTATTTAACTGATCAAGAATGATCTTATGGTGTAGTTCTAGCTATTTTATTTTGTGATGTGCTGTGCATTAGTAAGTTTTGTTGGGTACATTTGCAGAAAAAATTAGAAATTTTGTTGCATGTTTGTTCTAAGTGGTTATTTTTTATGTTTGTCAGGACTGGAGATGCAGAGTATTTTTATAAAGTTGCTAACCTGTGTTTTTCATGACATAATTCTAACTGTATACAGAAGGCAACACAGTAGCATTACCTACTTGCCAAAAATATATGTTACATGTGTTATGTTGTTACAAAAGTGTAAATATAATGAAAATGCAAAACTGCACTTAGACTACAATTATATAAAACTGTATTAGAAAATAGTCAATTAATAAAGAAAATATCAGACATCACAAGTATTGGGATAATTTCTAGCAAATAGTTAAACTAGATTTTGTATTTTAAGCCTAGATGAAATAGAGCATCTAAACATACAATCCATTGTCTTTCCTTTTGTTCAAAATAGAGTGTCTTTGTACTTTTGCACAGTTATTCACAATTTTATCAATCCTCATAAAGGAGAAATAGCTGAAGAGTATTTAATGGAAAGCTTATACATAGCAGTTCTTGTTCTTTGATAGAGAATACAATTTATATGTAGTGTAAAATGTTATTTAAAAGAACAAGATGTCTGTTCTATGTAAAATGTCCCATATATACATGATGCTAAATAAATTACCCAGGTAATATTGAAAGTCATAAGGTATTCTAATTCCATATAATTCCATATATTTTGCAGTATTAATAGAACATTGCATTTTATTTCACAAATTCTAGCACAAAATGTAAAATTGCCAGAAGGGAAACAAACCCTTGATGGATTCTGAACAGGATAAGTCAGTTCATCCTCTATAATAGGTGGCATGAATCTGTTAGAAATATCTTTGCTAAACAACTACTAATGTTTCATTAAAATCTTCCTTATTGGACTACTCTTATTGCCATAAGTAGTGACAAATGTTAGGATTCAGTCCTGTTGTAACATTATTCCAGGATTCATCACATCACACAAGCACTCATGTCCTTGTACTACAAGAACACATATGACACAGTCATTGTACATGTAGGTGTAAATGACTTGAGATGAACTTCACTAGATTATATGAACAGAGATATGATGGAGCTCTTGGAATATGTGTCATGGGTAGGTATGAATACACCTTTGAAATGTATTCTACCATCATAATGAATGGTGCTGTAGTATGAACAAAATATAATTGACTTCAATAATTGGCTAATCTTCCAGTGCCATTCAAAGGGGTTACAATATATATATCAGTTTAGGAAAAGATGCTAGACAGCCATAACTACTTTGTCAGGAAGGATTTGCACATCTTTCCCAAGGCTTCCACATATTGGCTAAAGCCTTGCCCACCCACATAGTGCCATTTTAAGCATGCCAGTCTTCTAAAGCTTCCAACATGACTAAACAGAGTCCAGACAACATTAAGATACTGACGCTCAGTGCTAGTACTCTTACCAAACAACTCCACACCCTATAAGCACTACATACCCTGGAAAATGTCGATATATGTTTCACTACAGAGACCTGATTCAGGGCCAGTGAAAGTACTCCATCAATGCAAGAGTTTATTGCCTATTACTCATATAAGCCCATTGCATTAGATAAAAACATTATTTTATTTTATTTATTTTTTTATTTAACATTTGTTGACTGGGAAAGTCTGACTAGGTTCCACAGATCCTGCTTTTCAGCGGAGGCCCGAGGAGAAATGCTCCAGAAGCATGTCTTTAGAATTAAAGGTGGAGGTGTCTCTATATTCTTAAAAAAGACATTATTAAGACAAGATAATGACCTGGAACTCCACCATGTCCAAATGAATGCAAACAAATCCCCTAATTGCATCACAGCTAACTACAGGACCCCCCCCCCCTCCATGTGTTCAACTAAACACCATTCTCCTTGCAGAATTCAACTATCCCTCCATAAACTGGAAGAATTATACATCCTCAAGCATGTACATCCAGATATTCCTTGACTTCATTAATCCAAATGACTAAAATGCACTTTTTCTAGTTGTTTGTGTGTACAGTAGTTATTTCTCTGTATTATTTGCTATTTTTGTGAATTATTTCTTATGTTTTTATACTCTACATCATTTTATAGTGCTGCAATATTGCCTGTACATTTAAACTCCTGTTGTTCTACACTTCGATCTTCTTAATAGGTTCAGAGGAGGTTACTAGGCTAGCGGCTCTAAAGCCTTTACAAGCCTAGCCATGTTAATCCCAAGTATCTCCATTTGTTCTTTTTGGGTAGTTTCCATTTTATGATTTACTAGCCTGGTAGGGTTACTGCTGCTCTCTGGTAACAGTGCAATGTTGCCTAGTCAAAATCTGTGCTGTAAATCACTTAAGAAACCTTAGACTCTGCTAATTGTGATTAGCTAGGAGCGCATTCTACTTGTATATTGATTGTTTTGAGTCAGTATAAAGACTTTACATTTGCAGAAAGCTTGGCTCCATTCATTGGGTATTTAGATGTGATCTGTACAGACACAGGCATCTACAACTGATATTTTCCCTACAAAACCAACCTTCAGACATACCTATTACTTGGCTGTGCAAAGAGCAACTAGTTTGCACAGGGATAAGTTCTGACTCATGCATTTGAGTGGAGGATCTCATTACTACTCTCTCCTGCAACAGCTTACTGATTACCTATAAAGGGACAATAACCATGGACATGAACTTGCCTGCTATCTCTGTAGGCAGCTTGATGGATATGGGCATCCCGAGGCAATACACCAACTGCCTTATACTTACTGACAACTAATTTATTCTCAAACAAACTGGTAAGGTATGTGAGAGATGTAATTACACAGTCACAAATGTCACTGAAGGGAAAGCTTTCACAAACAAGCATTCATAATACCAAACAGGTTATCAAAAGTGCACATGCTACACCCACTCACACAGTATGGATCAGACATGCATACCTAAATATACTGAGGCTCTAAAAAGTAATTTTTCTAAACTTCAAATACTTCCCAGACACTGGACCTACAACAAACATCTTCAGCAGCCCCAAAAACAGTCAACCAAAACAACCTCCACTACAGGACATACAGCCACATCTCACATACAGCCACATCTTATGGAGCCTCAACATCAAAGCCCATAAAACAAGCCATGACACAACCCAACATTGCAGTCATAGGAGACAACATTGTGAGACACGTAGATGTCCCACTTGGATGAGCAAGGAGAAAGTCAGTCAGTTGTCTACTGGGGCCAGGATCTATCAGATCAGGGTCTATATTAGAACACCGAATGTTCAAAATTTTGAGTGTTCTAATATCTACCCGTTTTCAGAGAACGCTGAAAATATCAAAGAAACAAAAAACTGAATTTTTTCAGAGGGAAAGAATTCAGTTGTCCATTTCTGGTGCTTCTGTATTTTCAGCGCTGTGGTGGAAAGTTACGGGTCGGGTTCAGGTAAGTGTGCAATTGTGGGGATGTGAGGGTTAGGGTGGGTTAGGTGAGTTAAGGTTAGGGCGCGGGTCAGGTAAGTGTGCGATTGTGTGGACATGAGGGTTAGGGCAGGGTAGGTGGGTTAGGGTTAGAGCGCAGGTGAGGTGACTGTACAATAGTGATGGACCTTAGGATTAGGGTTTGGGTTAAGGTAAGTGGATAGTTAGTGGTGTATGTATAGTTTAGTGTAGGGTTAGGTGTAAGAGTTTAGGTGTATGTGTGTGGATTGCTGTTTGTTTGGTGTGCTTGTGTTGTGTGTATGTGTTTTGGAACAGCAAATTTTTTCCTAGGGAAAAAATTTGCTGTTCTGAATGTTTGATGTTTTCAATTTTCGATTCATAGGGTTCGATATTAGAACACTCGACATTTTGAATGTTCGGTGTTCTAATATAGACCCTCAGATCACACACATACTCAGGTCATCAGACAACAAGTACCAGTATGACTGAGTCATGGTCTGTGTGGGTGAAAATGACCTGGGATGTACCTCCCTGGACTATATGAACAGAATCACAGATAGATAGATAGATAGATAGATAGATAGATAGATAGATAGATAGATAGACATTACTGACAAGTTGTTGAATGTGTTGAACCTGGAAAACTACTGGCACAGCTGATTGAAAATCATCTGCTTGAATTTGCTGGCTGTGTTTCTGTCCAAGCCTGCAGTACAGTGGGGATTAGGGAATTTGATCTTTCCCCACTGTAGTGTAATCTCAGTGTTGATACATCTAATTAGCTGGGGATGGAAGTGCAGGGGGGCTTGCCCCCTGCAGAAAACTGGTTTGCTTTTTTCTTTTGTCTTTTTTCATCAGCTACTGATTGATAAATTGTCTTGATCTGTTGCCATTTGGTGAATGTCATTTTTGATGACTTGCCATATTATTTATCAATATGTTTATATATATATATATATATATATATATATATATATATATATATATATATGTATATAAATACTGCGGTGGTGGTGCTGCGGTAGCGTTGTCGCCTCACAGTTAGACGGTGCCCGTTCGATTCTCAGTTAGAGCGTCTTCTGTGTGGCAACATGCATGAATGGGCATTCCTTCATTGAAGGTTGTGTGTTAGGCCCAGCAAGCCAGCACGTAAAAATCTAATCTACTGCCAATCATTAGTGGTCCGGAGTTCCGCTGTAGCGACCCCTAACCGGGAAAAGCCGAAAGACACAAACAAAAAAAAAAATATATGTGTATATATATATATATATATATATATATATATACACACACACACACACACACACACACACACACACACACACACACATACAAACAGACATGTATGTGAGCACATGGTAAGCTAGTCACTTAATTTGGATGGCATAAAAAGTAAATGCCATAGGACAGAGTCTTGAAGCACTTCTTTGGTGACATGACATATGTGAGTGGGAGTACTTCTATTCTTAACTGTTATGTATGACCATGCAGACAATTTCAGACAAGTTATTACAGCTATCTTTACTGTCAGAACTAGAGCTTATATATGATTTCATCTTGGGTTTTAGCATCAAACACTTTTGAAGATTGAAGTGAGTTGCATAAATGATGCATCTTTCTCCATGCTGACAATCTCACTCTCAAAGCAATTTTCAGGATTAGGCACATGATATCTGCTTTTGACAAAAACATTTTGGATTAGGTCCACTGCCAGTCTGACTAAGTTCTATGATGATTTTCTGTATTACTTTGCACAGTATGTTTCAGAGACTGATTGTTGCAGGACCTCACTTGTTGTTTGTCACTAGTTACAGATATCAGGGATATTACAAACTTATTATACTCTGTTAAGAATATATTTAATGGGGTGTGACTCTGTGGCACAGAAGGATAAAGCCTTTACTGCAGCCCTGATTAGCCCTGTTTACATGGCAGCATTGGTACCAGAGGGACTGGTGATGGGGTGATGGGACTGAATGGCTGATGTCATCTCACCTGTCTTTGCGGATGAAGTCAGCTAGGCTCACAGCGATATCCTGGACATACCCACACTGCAAACCATATATCACTTGATTAGGAAGTTGCTCATATATCACTTGGTTGGGAGGTTGTTCATTCTTCTCCCAAAGGCAGCGATTGCAAAGCTCGTGGACTGATGAGGGACAGGGCACACAAACCAGTAAGAGTGTGATGATGCACCAGTGTTCCCAGGTTCTTCCCTGGACACAGATGTGGGTTGGGTTGAGTCACAGGGAGGCTAAGGCAGGTCCTGTAGAACCAGTGTACAATGAGAGGAGCTGATGGCAGCTGATGTTTAGATGTGGGAATGGGAGGGGGAAAAAAGAATATACGTAATGAAAAGGTTTACCTGATTATTTTTGCTTGCACAAATTGAATTCCTAGTATCTCATCTGGCCCTGTAGAACTGATGTTTCTGACTTCACTGACAAGAGAGAGAACTATTTCAGATGCAATTCTGGGCATATTGTATTGCAGGTAGAAAAAGTAGATAGGGTTCCCCTTTGTGGCCAGAAATCTGCTACAAATGTGTATGCTTGTGTGTTAGTCATATCTGCTGACTTTGGTCTTAATGTAGAAGGTCTTACTGTTATTGCTATCCTGATGGTAAGTTTTGTCTTGAACGATCCTTTGCCTCTTTTTCATCATTTAAGTTAGTTCTTTTCAGATGAAACTAACTTTATCCTTGATGAGTTAGTAATGATATCAAAAACTTCCATTGCACTATTAGATAAAAGAAAAATGAGTTATCGTGTTGCTCTTCAAAAATTCTTTGTAAAACAAAAGGAAGCTTGCTTGGTAATACTCATTTCTTAAAACTATATGTGAATAATAGAGCCCAGGAGCTTTGAAGAAAGAAAATGTTGAAGAACAAAAACTATTCCCTGTAGTACAAGTGATGAAAAAGAATACATTCACAGTGAAAGGCCAATTTCAGACTACAGCACTAAAATGAAACCTAAATGAATGTTACTGTCATATGCAATAAAGCATATTCTGGGACGTGGTCAAATTAACAAGAAGGGTTAAAATGATTTTGAATAATGATCTGAGTGCAGCAGCTGCAATTCAAAGCAAATGAAGATTCACGTTATGTTCTTTAGACACTTCAGGGGGCCGCTTAAATATGAGAGATTGAATTTAGTTCAGCCTCCTGCTGCTCTGCTTTAAAATAGCAACCATTTAGTAACCCCCATAGGTATTTGGCAACAAGCTGTGTGATATAATTTAGCATGATCTTGCAGAAAATCAATTATGACTTGAGGTTTTTGCAAAAATGTACTTATCTGTCTTCTCAATGAAGTGGTGAAAGAAGTCTATTGCAAAATGTGTGTGTGTGTGTGTGTGTGTGTGTGTGTGTGTGTGTGTGTGTGTGTGTGTGTGTGTGTGTGTGTGTGTGTGTGTGTGTGTGTGTTTCTGTGTGTGATTAAGTCAGCTGAGCAAACAGGGAGGTTGCATGAGGTCCACATTGTCAAGGTAAAGCTCATCTCTGATAGTGTTGACTCAAAAAGAGCATTAGATATGTATTTCTGTCCCTGAAATATTGTAGAAATCCACTGGGTTTTATCTAGGATAGGGCGAAATATGACAAAGGCTGAGGTCTAATGACTGTTACACTGTGAGTTTTTTTTTTTTTTTTTTTGAGAAAAGGAGATGCTGCTGAAGACTGCATAGTCTAACAACAGCTCTATAGCCGGATGCTATGGTCAGAGTCAGCTGTGACCATGATTGTTCCCAGTCTGTCCTGGTTGTCAGAAATGATCAACGAAGAGAAGCATTTGCTTGTAGAAGAAGATTTGTTCTTTACCACTTCTTAGAAAATCCTAAATTCTGCTCCAGAACTCTATGGAATATCCTTCAGTAACTAAAAATGCTGCAAATCATATTACATAAAGGGATAAAGCCCTGATTATGAACCAGAAAACATGAATTTGAAACGTCAATCGGGCATCTGTTGGAGCTGCCTTTGGTTTGTCAGCTCACCTGTATTTGGGAGAGAATGGGCATGTCACATGTCAAATGTCGAGATCATGGGGGAGTTTTGGTTTTGAGTGGACAGGGTAGCTCTGAGCGATTGCAACAATTATGGAAGTGCCACCAGCATTCTTATTGTCCACTAAATTCTAGGATGGTATGGGACATTTGTAGTGGGGATTAGGAACCCAATATTCACAAAAAAAAAATCAGAATTACCCACGATGGTTGCCCAAATGATGGGTGCTCTTGCTAACTCTTTCACTTCAGTGATTGGGAAATGATTGGGCTGATTGGAGGGGAGATGGCTGATGACTGGCAAAAAGAGGAGGAAAATATGTCAAAATCTACAAATGTTGAATAAGCAGTTCCTAAATCTGGATTGTATGAAAACTGTTAAAACTCATGAACTCTCAGGATTTCTAGCAAATGCTAATACTACTTCTTTCAAATTATTCTGTGTTTGAGTTGTCATAGTATCTTGTATCTCAACACATTTGTTATAAGTTTACCTGCTATAAGTTGTTAAATTAATAAGATTTTTTGTGAATACACTGTTTTTTACAATTGTAAGTTTGTTACCACCCGTTTTGTGTATGGTCATTGCTGAAAATAGTCAGGGCACAAGCCTACTTAACAAATTTAAAATAGATTAAGTAATTAAGTAAATAAATAGGCAATATTGCCTTTGTACAGCATTGTAGACTGCATGCACAGAGGGAAGAGGCTGTTATACCCTGTGTGGTTCATATACAAATGATATTCCTTACCACAAAAGGGATAGTGAGTCTGTCGATAATATATGCAAGCACACAGAAATTGCAGATGGATACTCTGGTGGCCAAGGAAAAGTCGAGTGCTTTGAAATATGGTAGTGGGAAGGTCTCCGCTGAATCTAAAGGGCAGCAAAGAAAAGGAGACAAATAAATATACTAAGACTTTGTTTTGTACCAGAAACTGAATTTGACATCAGTAAGACTTATGACTTCATTTTCATATTTAAAGATGGTCGTGATAAAAAAATCATACTACGCTCAACATCTTAGTGGAAGAATCAAGGACAAAGTCAGCAAGTAATGAGGGATAAAGGCACAAAGATAGGGACAGATTGTAAATATTGCAACATCAGAGTGTAGGTTCTACATTGAAATTTACCATAGTTGTTTCAGCCTTCTGAGGGTGCAGTTATACATTGCATTTGGTTATTAAGCTATGATGATGACAGAGTGCAAACCAATTTTATTACCACACAAGTTCATCATTATAACTGATAAAGTCAGTAGATGACTCTTTTTGCAGGTGAAATCATAATGAAAATAAATAGATAGTTCTGCATGTGGTGAAGGTTGCTGCATCTGTACATTATACATGCAAACAAAAACAGTGGTTCTGCTTGTTTTTCATAAGGTACAATTATAGGTTACTGAAACAGTTATAATTTAATATATATTGCTTGCCTACCATGTAGATATTAAACCACCAGCTATTTTGGAGTGCAAAGATAACTGATCATTTGCTGATGCATTAAAATAGGCAGGATGTGAAGTCTGAAACTCAATCATTTGCTATTATTTTGAAAATGCAATGCCCAATGCTCTTCCAGGAAACCAGAGATTTTTTCAGAAATGGATCAAAGATATAAAGCAAATGCAGGGACATTCTGTGAAATCAGGGACAGGTGAGAGGCATTTACTTCATTTTACTCACTAACCTAATATGTCCTGATATTCTCAGTCTTCTGGCTCCATTCATCAAACCTTCCAACAAACTTTTCTGTAGCCTCTGCTCTAGCATCGTATGCCACTGGGTTGGGGCTTGTGGGCATGTACTGCATGTGCACACATTGGTTAAGCTGCCAAGTGTAAAAAAATTCTCTCTGTGGGCAGCTTATAAACACATTATAAAAAAAAATCCTGAAAGTAGTCACTAACTACAATGACTCAGCAGTGTTAAACATAGCAAAATTATTTTAAATTAGCAAAATTTGTCACACCCCATGTCTTGTGCCCCTCTGAAGTAATGGGATTTGGGTGACTATCTAAATCAATCTTATTATAGTCTACTACTGGTACTGAGTACCCCTGAAGTCATGGGCTCTGGGCTGCCACTGCTTTACCCACATCAAAATGAGAGGGCATTATGTGCAATAATTGTATAGGAAATGCACATGCGTTTGCGAAGGAATAAGTGTAGAATGGGCTCTGACATTGAAGACCATCCTCTCCCAAGTGTTGAAAGTCATTTAAAAGAAGTTGATGCTCTTGCTGCTGGAATTGATATAAGAGGTCATTAGTGGTGAGGCCTTCAATCCTTCTCAAGCTTAGGTGATAATGGTTCCAATAAAACAGGAAGAGACCACAGTTTGATGTATCTAATGATCTCTGTATTGAATGCAGATTTGTAAGTGATTGGTAATGGTATATGCATAAAGGATTGATGCCTTGAATGTTTTGTTTAGCATCTTATCCATAAAGATCAGGCAGGCTTTGCATAAAGCAGGCTGGGATCAGATGCACTAAGATAGGATACTGTCCTCCAATAATATTGTTTGCCTAGACTAAGGCCAATGACCCTACTGAGTCTGGAGGCATTCATGTCTTTGACAAGATGTGTTAAGCTTACCTTTGGGGCATGTTGGAGGTATGACTTGCCTCAGGAAAGTATAATATGTTAGTGAGAATGGATAACCATCTTCATGCTTATTACTAAAATGTGGGAGTTATTTATTGATTGAAATTTGAAGTCAGCCAAGTCTACCCATTATTTCCATATGTGGATGTTTCAAACATTAACCTTTGGCAATTTATATTCAGCTGACCAGAGACATCTAAAGACTTGGGGGATGCAACCATTTTTGTAATTATACCCCAACTTGCAGAATGTAGCACCCCCATCTAAAAAGTATTTCCCCAACCAGAACAGTGCATTTTTTCTGGACAGTATACCTTTTCAATATAAAAAAATCTTGGCATACAACTACATTAAATAAAGCCAATGTAAATACACCACTTTCAGTTTAACTTGTAGCTCATAATACTATATAAATTAACAATATTATTTTTAAAAAATGTACACCATGGGGTATATAGCATGCGCCTGACTATACCTTTATTGACGGTTCAACAGATTATAAAATAATACGTTATGCAGGATGAGAGCCTGTTAAAATTCAGAGGCCTTGAAATTTATTTTCCTAGCTTTTCCTTCTAGCTACAAATTGAGTAAGGAGCTATGGATTATAAAGTTAGCAAGTCTAAGGCTTATGTTTTATGTATACATTTCTCTCTCTCATACTTTGAGGAATTAGAGGATAACCTTCTGGTGCCTGAATCACTACATTCATATATAGCACTCCAGATCATATGTAATCTTCAATAAATGGAAGACATTAACTGAGAGGAGGTAATAAGTAGAGAGACGATGGTAGAAATTTTGATTCCTGAAATCCTAGAACCAGAGCCAGTATACTGGATTAGATTATCCTGGGCCAGCAATGACCGTTGTCTAAGGTGCTGTATTTTGTCTACCATAAATGCATATTGCCTACTGAAGGGTATTTGAGTAATTGCTAGAGATTCCTGGAAGGAATAGACTTTGCAGATTCCTAAGACATGGGGAATCATGGTCAGAGGTTCATAGGTTTATACTGGGCTACTTAGATGCCTATATGGTGGAATATGTTAGTAAAGAGGTAGTTAAGGGTTATGAGGTACCTCTTTACTAATATACCATTCACTAATTGTAAAGATCCTGACAGTCATTAGCCTAGTATAAACCTATGAACCTAAGAGCATCTTTTCTGAATTTTCAGTCCAAATAAGATTTTCATGATGCTTGACTTTTTAGTTCTATCTGTACATGCTACTGTCATTCAAATATTCATCAAGAAACGTTTATTTAAACTTTGCTGATTTAACTGCTTTTTAGAAGACTCAGTTCTGTGTTCATTCATTCATTTCTTTGTTCATTCATTGAATGAATGAATGAATGAATGAATGAATGAATGAATGAATGAATGAATGAATGAATGAGCACAGAAGTAAGGTAATAAGAGTATTTTTGACATTGAAATAAACAGGCTGTGAGGTGAAGGAGAAGTTATTTGTTTACAGGAATGGCAGAAAAAACATGGAACAGACTCTTGAAAGTTGTGTTTGTGACAAACACATCCATTACATATTTTACTGCATGACACAGTCTGCCAGAAGATAATAAAGTAGAAGTCAAGATCCAATAGCCATGCAAAAGACATACAAACATGTGACCATTTGGCACAGAAGTCATTATTTGTTGCCAGTTTTACAGTTGTCTGCTTTTACAATCACCATTAAATCTGGTTATTTGTTCTGGATATGTAATATAAGATGCTGGTTAAGCTGTATGCTTCTCAATAGTTTCCCAGAATAGAATAAAAAATGAGTTACACACATTAGTAAACTTTTATAAATCAGAAATATATTTCATTTTCTGTTCTTACTATTAGATGAAGGCATTGTAACCAGTCATTTAGAAACATCACAAGAAAATGATACAGAAATAAGTGATATCTACAAAAGAATAAAACATCTAAAGAGAAGGTATGTCTTTTTAAATGTAGTTTCTTATTATACTGCAATAATGTGGTGTATTGTTGGTAGTAAAAGTTTGTACCCTCTGATGAGTTAGTATCCCATCTGAGATGAATTTCTTTGGCTTTTTTCCTCTGAGTGGTGTGATAGGCTGTCTCTCCCATGTGATCCTGAATTGGATTAAATGGGCAATCCCATAAAAGCGCAATGCTAAAAAGTGTTCAAATTATCAAACAGCTGCCATTTTTTCACATGCTTTCAAGATAATGCTCAGGGTCCTGTAAGGTGGACTCCAGAAGAATATGAACTGAGAACTGCCAGATGTGCAAGCTGGTTTTAGAAGGGGCCAAGGCAAAATAGATAACCTTGTAAACATCTACTGGATAACTGAGGAATAAAGGGAGTTACAGACAAATACGTATTTATGCTTTGACTACTCTGATGTTTTTGACTATGTGGAAAGTAACAAAGTGCACATTCTTGGAGAAATGAGGCTACTGATTCCCCTTATTTACCCGCTGAGTAATTTGTCTGCAAAACAAGAAATAGTTATAACCAAGTATGGAACAACTGACTGGTTCATGTCTGGGAAAGGAGTAAGACACATTTGATTGTCACCTTATTTATTCAGTTTATATGCTGACTATATCAGGTAAAATGATAGGTTAGACAATCAGATGTTGGAATTAAAATTGCTAGGAAAAATATTAACAATCTCAGATATGTAGTTGATAACACTCTAATGGATGAAAGTTTGGAAGAGTTGAAAAGCCTATTGATGAAGAAGAAAAGAGAAAATGCAAAAACTGGTTTGTTGGTCAACATAAAAAAAAACAAATAAACAAACAAAAAAGGCTGTGATCAATTTTATTTTCCTGGGCTAAATGATTTCTATGGATCATGCTGTGCAGCCATGAAATTAATAGATGTGTAATGGTTGAAAAGAAGTTGAAGGCAAATCAAGATATGATTTTTAAAGAGCAAAAGAGATCATATTGTCATTAAAGGTCTGTGCGGCCAAAGATGCTGTTTTCCCAGATGTAAAACGCGGCTGGGAAAGTTGGACTATAAGTAAGGCTGAGCACCAGAACATGGATATTTATGAAATCTGTTGCTAGAGAAAACATTTTAGAATTCCATGGACTGCAAGAACATCAAACCAGTCAATACTTAAGGAAATAAATCCAGACTGTTCATTGGTAGGTCTGATAGTAAAACTAAAACCCATATACTTTGGTAACATGATGCAAAGACTGGATTCTGTAACAAAGACGTTGATGTTTATTAAGATGAAAAGCAAATGAAGAAGGGAACAAAAGAGGCTAGATGGACAGACAACATTACTCCATTTCAGAAGTGCATTGTGTTGTAAGTTAATATATGAAGCTTGAATCAACAGTGAATGTCTAAGACACTGAATGTTGTTTTTGCTAAAGTACAAATGACATTTATATAATACAGGCATGAAATGGAATGGTTTATCAAACTTACAAAACACTTAACCAGTGTCAGTAAGTGTCATACCCTGTAGAAATACTAATAATCTTGTATTTAATAGCCATGTTCTTCTAACCAGGGCTGCTTTAAGGAAACAAAATAATTAACTAGGGGATATGCTTTTGCAGTGCATTGGTTGCTTTGTTTAGCTCCACTCCTGCAACACTGTGGGAGATGACTTTAAAGTGGAAAACAAATCAATTTATCCTGATGGGCAAATTCTGACACCTAGAATTGTCATTTCTTGAAAAATATCCCCTTACTCTCTCGTTGTATATCCATTGCCAGCATGGCGTTTGTTCCCTTAGATAGTGAAGTTTACATTTTGGGAACCGTTAAAACACCACGTCTAAGGAATAAAATTTTTATTTATGCTGTAAAATCTATTCCTACTTCAGCTGGTGCCTACTGCAGGCAACATCAATAAATGAAGCATATCTATGATTTTGGGAGTGTCCAATTATAGATGGTTGCTTACGCCCCATCACTGTTACTCACTCCATGCCATGGCATACACTTATGTTTTTAATCAATTTATAAAATGAAATGTGCTAACATTTAAATTAAACAAAGCCCTAGAATATTTGCCATGTCTTTGTTTTATTCATTTATTTTTTATCAATCTGTTTGTTTAAAGGGGTACTTTCCAGTCATGACTTTGAGCAGAATCCACAATCAGAAACATGAAAATAAATGGAGTGCATTACTTTGGGTGTGTACATTATAAGGAAAGTGTGTGGTGTTTATAGATTTTTTTTTAAACTTTTTTTAATTGCAGATTGGCAAGCTGTTTTCTTTCTAAGCCTGCCATTTCATTTTTTTTTGTTTAGTATTGAAAATGTATGATTTCCTGAAGCATGGCCTGTGCTGGGTGGGATGAGGAGGAGGGATGGCTACATTCTAGAAGTGTTAACTTCTGATCATTTTAGTGCACATCATGTTTTATCAAAAGCAGGGCTTTGTGCATATTGAATACATGGGTGTATAATGGAGTGGCATAATTATTAGATCTGTCACTTAACAGCAAGAGGTTGCCCATGTCAGTTCTTGTCTGGAATGCCTTCTGTGCATAATTTGCATTTCCTCCATGTGTTCACAGTTTTCTATATATGATTCACATCCCAAAAACATACAGTAGGTGGATTGGTGACTCTAAATTGTCCCTAGATGTGTGTGTGCATGTATTCATGTGTCCGTGTGTTTGTGGGTGTGTGCACACTCATGTATGCACTCCTCTGTGAGTGTGTATGTTTGTGTGTGTGTGTGTGTGTGTGTGTGTGTGTGTGTGTGTGTGTGTGTGTGTGTGTGTGTGTGTGTGTGTGTGTGTGTGTGCGTGTGTGCGTGTGTGCGTGTGTACGTGTGTGTGTGTGTGTGTGTGTGTGTGTGTGTGTGTGTGTGTGTGTGTGTGTGTGTGTGTGTGTGTGTGTGTGTATGTGATACAGAAGGAAGACCTGACAATCTACGTCCATTCCCTATTTGCCTAGTAAACTCTGGGAATAGCAGCAGCTGTTTACTGTGGTACTATAGGAATCAGATGAGACTTGACAGCATTGGATAGGTGGATGGATGGATGGATGGATGGATGGATGGATGGATGGATGGATGGATGGATGGGTGATGGATAGATGCCAAGGACAAGCCGTTCCCTCACCTGTTACACAAATAGGTTTCCCCTTCATTACATCTGCAGGGAGCTTCACTCCCTGTACTTCCTTACGTAATATAACCTGTCCTGATATCATACAACCTCAGGGTAAGTTAAGTGCTTTGGTGTCACTGCGTCAATAGATACTATTGAAAAACATTGCAAAAATTGGTTTACAATTTTAAAACTCCTGGCTGTGCATCAGCTATTGTCTGCCTGCTGTACATTTCCTGGCCTTCAAACAGGGACTGAAAAGCAGTGCAGCAACCCATGCTCACCACTTTGAAAAAGAAAGTTATCCAGCTGGCCTTCATCTGCTGCTTCTGCCCAACTTCCCATACCAATGTGGCTGTGTAAACTCCAAGAAACTAAATGCAGGTATGTCACAAGCATCAGAGAAGAAACTTTTCCCATGCACCCTTAATGTGGCTCAACCTAGAATTATCATGTTACTCAATGGATTATGTTGACAGGGAGTTCTTTGGTCTTCCCTTCAAATCTGATTGAGAAAATGAGATCAGATCTCTTTGCAATTTCAGTGGCTGCAGGTACTGTAAGAAGCATTTGGCTGTTTACCATGGGATCATGCTTTTATGTTTAGAGGGATATCTAATCCATATGACTAAACCAATGGTATGCACATTTTTGCTGTACATGAAATGTAAATACTCTTACAGAACAGAGATGTAAAAAGATAATCAAAATATGGGCTGTTCATTATAGGTCTGATTGTATGCCTGGACAAACAATTCCAATCCTGTAAGTCATTCAGCATATTTTATTTATGCAATGCATTTGCTTATTTATGTACTTATTTTAGTTAATATTTGTTAACCACAGTAGAAGAGTGATTATACATCACCAATTTCAGTCTCAGACATGGGAGAAGGAATTGGAATACAAATGAATTGAAATATAAACAAAAGCAATTAAAATACACAATGTGTATTATCAATTACACTAGGTGGAACAAGAAAATAACTATAATATTTCATTTTAAAACAATCTTGAGTGTTAAGTAGGAAAATATGCCTTTTTTTTCAATTGGATGGGCATGACAAAAATTTGACTTCACTTAAAGTATAAATAGAGCAATAATGAGAATAGATGTGGCATATTATCTGACTAATAACTATAAATTTGTCCTGAAACTGTAACTGAGATAAATATAAATATTTTTTCACCACATGAAAGAAAAGGCCAGTGATACTCAAAAGCGGTTTAATAAAAAACAAATGCAAAACACACCAAGTAACTGCTCTAGCACCTCGGCTCCTACAAGCCTTTAACAGAGTATAAACCACTAGAAAAGCAGCTTCATTAAACAGTCAACTCATTAAGACATCAACTGACATCAATTAACAATTTCAAAAAAATCTTTAAAAATACATCACTACAAAAAAACATTTCCAATTGCATTCTTGATTTAGTCCTGTAGGACTCAAATTGTTAAACTTTAAAATAAATACTGATTCCTTCTTTCTCAACTGTTTATTTTTTATATCTAATATTCTAAAATTATCCTTTAAAACCTGCTCCAATACTGTTATTTGTAACCCCTCTGGGTCCCCTCCATGTTTGTCCAAAAAGTGCATGGCAACCGGGCTGTAATTACAGCCTTTTTTAATATCATGTATATGTTCTTTTAATCCAGTTGCTAAGCTTCTTTTACTCTCTCCATTGTAATATTTATTACATGGACATTTTAAACAATATATTACTCCTTCACTTGCATAGTGGTAAGTACTTTTTCTTGATATTTTATTCAATTAATATATGAAAAGCTATTTGCTATAAATGAACAAATACTGCATTTTCCACAGGGAAAGGTTCTTTGTTGGCTAATTTCTTTATATCTAACATTATTTGGTAACTGAAATACTCAATGTACCAAGAAATCTTTCAAATTTCTCCCCCTAGTATATGAAACTGTTATTTTTTTATTATTATAAAAATATTCAATATGTTTATCATTTCTCAGAATGCCCCATCCATATTTCACCCCTTCTGTTAACTTCTCACTAAAAATTGTATATTTTGTCACAAAAAAACAAATCCTTATTCAAATCTGTGCTTTTCTGTTTTTTATTCAGGTCTATATCATAACCGCGAAAGACGTTTCAGCAAATATATAAATGTCAACACATATTGCACAAACCGCGAATACACCGAATGCCCTAAACCGGCATAGTTGGCCCTTCTGCGGTATAGCTCCGTAAGGTAAGTGTGCGATAGTTACGGACCTTAGGGTTAGGGTGTGGGTTAAGGTAAGTGGATAGATAGTAGTGTATGTAACGTTTAGTGTAGGGTTAGAAGTAGGGTTTTGTTAAGTGTATTTGTGTGGATTATTTATTTTGTTTGGGTATAGCTCATTAAGGTAAGTGTGCGATAGTTACAGACCTTAGGGTTAGGGTGCGGGTTAAGGTAAGTACATAGATAATAATGTATGTAAGGTTTAGTGTAGTGTTAGAAGTAGGGTTTCGGTTAGTGTATATATGTGGTTTATTTATTTTATTTGGGTGGGTAGTATGTAGCGAGTGCTGGGGTTGGCCAACTATGCCGGTTTGAGATTTTGAATTTCGCGGTTTAGGGAGTTCGATGTATTCACAGTTCGCACAATATGTGTCGACGTTTACATATTCACTGAAATGGGCTATCATGGTTATGATATAGACCCTTTTATTCTCTTATTTAGCATCATGATTTTTTTCTATTCTATCTTTATCGATCTTGTTTATAATATTAGGTTTATACCCTCTGTTAATAAACTTATCTACTGTTTTGCTCATTTCTTCTCCATAATCTTTTCTATCACTGCACATTCTCTTTATTCTGAGGATTTTTCCATATGATATTGAATCCATGGTATGTGCCGAGTGGTAACTTTCACCATGTAATATGTAATCTCTTTCCTCGAATTTCCTATGCATTTTTGCTCTAATCATTCCATCTTCCATTCCTTCTACGATTATGTCAAAATAATTTACATTCTTTCCTTTTGAATCCCATCAAACTTAATTCCAAATCTATTATTATGTAAGTCCCTTAAGAATTCGGTAATATCTCTTTGTCCACCCTTACATACAAAAATCAAGTCATCTATGTATCTACAGTATTTTCCACATATTTGTTATAAAATATATTTCTATAGATATAAAGATCCTCAAAAAGACCCATGAACAATGTAGTGTACATGGGGCCAAAGGCTGTCCCCATGGCCATACCTTGCAGCTGTTTATACAGTTGACCATTACATTCAAAAATGTTGTTTTCCAAACAGTATTGTATTAATTCTATTATAAAATATGTTCTGGGGTTATCACCTAAAAAATACAGGACTGCTTCCAACCCAAACCATTGTTTTATACTTGTTTACAGACTAGTCACATCTATTCCCAAAAAATATTTTCCTTATTCCACCTGATTTCCTTGATTTTATCTTTAAAATCTATTGCATTTTTAACATACGAATGTAAGGCAATGGCCTTCAGCATCAAACAGTGGTGTAACAGGCATGAGATATTGTGAGTAAAAAAACACAGATAGATACAATTGGTCTGATGGGAGGGTTTGAGATATTTTTATGAATTTTAGGCACAGAAAAGAAATTAGCAATAGTACTTCCCTCACTTGTAAACTTATGTAATACATCTTCTTCAGAAAGATAATTCAACCTCATCCCTTTCTTCAATAACTTTTCATAATTTTGAACAGCTTGCTGATACTGTTGTATATTTACTTCTTCATAAATTTATCATTTAAATGTTTAAATGTGTGTAGCACATATCAAGGTCTCGTGTATAATGTTGAATTATTAATTTACCCCCTTTGTCTGCTGGTTTAAAGGTAAGATCATTTCTTTTACTTAATTCTTTTAAACTTTTCCATTCTTCTCTTGCTAAATTGTATTAAATATTTTTCTTTTACAGAAGATCTCATATTCCTTTTCTACTACATAATTCACAATCACTGAGATCTGCTGTAAAGTCTCATTATTTAAGGGGAGAAGGTAGTAACTTTTGCATGGTACTTTTTCTGTTTTTAGTCTACAGTATACATTTGTTGTTATATCTGATTCACATGAATAAAAACTGCTATCAATTTCTTCCATTTCTACAGACATATTATTCATGTCACATTCAGTTGTCTTATTATGAAAATAATGAGCTAAATACAATTTACGTATGAACTTAAAAATTTCTATTTTCGTTTCGTACAGTCTAGGCAATGCTGTTGGGATGAACTTCAGCCTTTTATTTAATACTTTAAGTTTGAGGTCAGATAAATTAACATTTGACAAATTAACCACATAGTTGGAGCTATGAACTCCACCACAATGTCTGTTTTCAGTTCCATTTACCTGTATTGTTCTAGTTCATTCCAAGACCTCTTGCGACTTCATTTTGAATTTGATTCATTGTGGAAATGTTGGTGCATGTATATCCCATTCCCAGGCTTCAGCAAACGGGGATATCTTTCTGGTCATCACTTTCATATTCTGTTGAAGATTGCATATTCCGTAGAGGAACGAAAGTTAAACCTCCCTGTTGTTTCCAGTTCTTCCTGAAACCTGACACGTTGACGTGTCCATGGTTGTTTGATGACCTCAAATGCATTATTGCATTCATAGTCCCTCATATCCCTGGTTAACTTATTATTTTTTCTTTTGATCAGCTCATTTTCATGAGTAGCTAATTTTTCATTTATGTTCTTAAAGTTGTTCAAAAACATCAACATTAGTATGCCTTAAGATGTCCTGGCATACCATTTTGGTTTCCTCCTTAATTTTTGTTCTTTTTAGTTGATCTCATCTACTAGAATATTAACCCATTCTATGCTGCAAGACCCAAAAAACCTGACTGGAGGATGCAGAAGAACAGAATGAAATCCACAAGATATTAGTGTAATAAAAAACTTTTAATCCACGCTTTCATAACCAAACTTATTCAGAATACATTCTATGCTGCATCTGTGTGCAGCTGCCACCCATCGCGAGTGGAATTGCTTTTCTTCTACTGAAAAATCAAAGGGCAAAGAAAGATTCTTAATAGAGCCGAGCCCCCTGGAGTTATGTCTATTTCCAAGTATCTTTGGAGGCTCTGTATGTTTAAAAATATGGAAGTCTCTTTGAAAATGAGTTTCTCCATTCTATCAAACAATTTTTGTATACCCGCATCTGCAGTCAAGTTTACGTTTCTCCCACTGAGGAAAATGGGTTTGAGTCTGACAGTCTCCTACCTTCATCCCATTTGTGAGAAAAACTTGAGGTATTTTCTGTACCTGCTAGCTGTTCCTGCTCCTTCTCCTGGGATTCATTCCTGATAGATGGATCACCATTTTCTCCTGTAGAAAAAAGGTAACTGTCCATAGATTTTTGTGTGGACCCTGGTCCTAGGTCTCTCAATAATCATGGAAACAATGTAAATGAGTCACTGGCCATGACAACAAAACAATACCATAAATGCAACAGATGAATATTTCCAACATACGAAAGAAAAGGCCAGTGATACTCAAAAGCGGTTTAATAAAAAATGAATACAAAACAAACCAAGTAATTGCTCTAGCGCCTCGGCTCCTACAAGCCTTTAACAGAGTATAAATCATTAGAAAAACAGCTTCATTAAATAATAAATATAAATAATTTCCCTCATGCACTATTTATTTTATTTTTATTCTGTTTTGCAGGGTATTATCTAGGCCACTTGGGCACATTATCAGTCATAACCTCTTTAAGTAATATATATATATATATATATATATATATATATATATAAAACACTGAGGATTATGATCTGGTCGCCGATCATAACCTATTTATTATGTTTTTGAGGCATGGATGCCAAGCAATTTACCTCAAGAGCGAAGCTCAAGAGTTGAATCTTGACATCCATGTCAAGAACACATAATAAGGGATTATGATCGGTGACACAATCATTATGTTTGTAGTGCATGGAGCTTTATCTGCTCCATGTATTACTAGTTACAGGGAAAAACAATCTCAACGTGTTTTGCTGGCTTTCAAAGCTGTAAAACACTTAGTAACACTGTCACAAAGGCAGTGTAATGCTGTACATCATGAATACATATCTCTATGCCTTTCGACAGTCCATAATTTTGCAGAACATCCAGATTATTGCTTCATATTTTTGGTTTATTCCTCATAAAATCTGTGGTTTTGGACAAACCACTGAGGACTGAAGTCAATAAATAATGACATGTGTTGGAATTTCACAGGTCATATCCTTTAGAAAATACATCCTATCACAAATCCTGTTATTTTAGCAACTTTCTCAGTTCAATAGAGGAAATTAGGGACACATTACTGGTACAGAGAGTTGGGCCAAAACAAATCTTTTATTTCTGCAGCTGTTATTTGCTGGTGAGTACTGATGAATTTTACTGCCTAACACTAGAGCTAACCTTAACAACTTTAGCAGGCGGTGTTTAACATTTGTTAAGATCAGGTCACGCACCACTTTGGCACTTTACTGGTTTGTCTTTTTCTATCGGAGCTTAATCACGGTGCTCCATGCACTACATAGAGAATTATGATTGGGACACTGATTGTAATGAGCATATTATGTGTTTGAGACATGGATGCCAAGAAATTCCCCTTGAGAACTTAATCTTGGCATCCATGTCGAGAACACATAATTCTTCATTATGATTGGAGATTTGAAAATAATTCTTTGTAATGCATAGAGATGTGTTCTCTTCATGTACTACTAGTTTGTTAAACATTAGTTGGAAAAAAAAACTTGATATGTTGTTCTGGCTTTGAAAGCCAGTAAAGGAGTGGGGAAGTGGTTTATATCCTTACACATTCTTTGTCAAAGAAAAGTAGCTTAATTCAAAATGCATGTGTATCAGGAAGCAGAAATGGGAGTGGAAACAAAGCAGTTTTACGCACTGCTGCTGCTATTTACTGGTCAGCACTGTCTTTTTTAGTGTTAACCTGACCTTAACAACATGTAGTGGTGCTTAACAGTTGTAAAGCACCATTCTAATCATTGTTAAGATCAGGTCTTGTGCTATAGCAGCTCTAAACCAGGATATCATTTAGCTGTTTGCTAGCATTATTGGGGAGCTCCATGCACTACATTAGTTTTGTTAGTGAAAACAGAATTAAATAACATCATTTTACTTACTGATGAATATGATCTGCTAATCTCATTAAAATCTTGATTATAATAGGTTTATTGTTAGGTACAAGGCTGGCTGTGTAGTATGTTCAGGGTGTTATAATTTTTAATGTTAGTCATTTTTCCATTTTAAGCCTAGCCAATTTCACTTCCAAAGGTGAGAATCAGACCTTGTTCTGTGTGTCTGTAAGGTTAACACCTTAAACAGTACACCAGCACTCAACATGTACATTAACTCCCAACCCAAATGCACCTAATTATTTATGATTTGCTTAGGTATAACAGGCTTTTTATAGTTAAATGCATAATGGATTGAAATGTGTCAAGTGAGAGTTGTTTCTTAAATAAACATTATTGTAATTGGTGCAAGACAGTTTATTATTATCTTTGTGAAGTGATATTTAAGGTCTGCCTTAAAGGTTAAATGTTAATGGGTTAGACCAGAAGATGCAGTTATGTCTGGAGAGTAGTTAATGTGTAATTAGGGTCATAGCATCTTAGGAAATACAAAGCAATTAAGTCATAAAACCATGTACACCTTGCAAATAATTCACTGCCATCATGCTATACCCCACATCTTGAGAAAGGCAAAGCAGGTTCACCCTGGAGTAAATGTATGGGTATCCATTCAATCATCTAGGTTTACCCTGAAGAACGTCATGGTGTCACTTTGTTTAACTTGGAGGGGAAGTCTGTTCCAGAAGGGGATAGGTTCTGTATAATGAATTTGTCTCTCTGACAAGTCTTATTTCTGTGCTGTAAGAGATTTAAGTTCCTAATTGTGATATTAATGGAGATGCTTGATTTGCTAAAATACAGGAGATTAAGGAGAATGGGTTCCTTAATAGTGCAGAATGAGAAGTGTAGTTTACCCTGCAAGAACCTGTAAGAAACCAAGCAATGGGACAGAGGTTCAAAGCTGTCCTAGTAGTTCAAGGACTTTAAACCAACAATCTTTTTGTTAGGAATCTCTAGGACCTTTCCATTTACTTAATATGACTCAAATGGTACCTCCTTTAAGGTGGAATTGTACTCAATAATTGGTCTAATTAGGGCTGCAAACAGTGGGATTATCACATTGTTTGACCTGGAAGATATGTCTTTAGATGCTAGTTGTGCTAAATAAATGGAATTTCTAACTAGTGTTACTTCGTGATAGTCAAAGAAGGATTTATCAACTCAAATTTCAAGACTCCTTGACTATATTATCATTTTGGAGTGGGGTATTGGCTCTGCAGTATGTTGAGGGAGTTATAATTTCCTTTTAGTCCTTTTTCCAGACACCACTTGTTTATGAGGGCTAATTCCTGCTATAAAGAATAGGTTGTGATGTCCCCACTCTGTACCAGTAATCGAGGAGCCTGAATCCTCACCATTGACACTGGAGAGGGATGTTCACTTGGAATACAAATGGATACACTCAGTATTTCCAGATGCAGACCTCTCTGCCTCAAGCACAATTTCCCTTAAGAGAACACAGAGAACATAGTCAGCCGAAGTCTGGATTTCTCTATATCTGTCTACCCACAGGGCCCACAGTAAGGCTCTCCACTGGTACAGCTGCAGAGTTAAGTTCTCAGCCAAGAGTTAAGTCCTCAGCCAAGTGCCCAAACCAAGTCCTCCACCACTCTCTCTGTGAAACCAGTGCTTCGTGTCCCTGCTCTAAGTTGCTAACAAACACACACACACACACACACACACACACACACACACACACACACACACACACACACACACACACACACACACAGACACACACACACTCACACACACACACACACCTGGGGAAGACTGGCACAGGTTTACTAGCTATGCCCCTTTCTGCCTAGACTACAAGGTAGCTATCACTGCCACCAAGCACTACAAAGCCAGATACCTAAGGGTCTTGCAAGGGTACCCGATTATACTTATTGAAATTAATATTAATACAAATGGTAATGTTAACCAAACGGCAAGGCTTTCAGGAGTGGTCAGAGTTATCACCAAATAAATATGCAAATACTATCAAAACTTATTTCTCTAAAAGAAACAGCCACAATGAGAAATTTAAATATATTTAATAATAAATAATAAAAGAACAAGAAAATGCTAAATATCTATTTACAGTAAACACTAGAGTTTCAGTCACATGGAATATTAAAATTATCACTGGTGGAAATTTTCACACAGTTATAGAAAAACAGTATTTAGCTAGTCTCACTATCTGTTCCTAACTGATCTAGAGAATTACTGTTCCTACTTACTGAATAAAGCAAGGCAAGATAATGTGGGTGAATGTCCCTTGTTGTCAAATCCAAGACAGAATGCAGAATGCTGAGAACAAACTCCTAATATCTAAATATTATGTTTTGCTTACAGAATGACATCACACTCATCTGGTCATCTGATTCTGTTTTTCATACTATCACCAACACTAGAAGCTGACAGGATTTTAGCACCTATATGTTACCATACACACAGATAGAGCTTTGCTCAGATCTCCTGGAAGTAAAAAATACATACAATCATTTCACTGTTCCTACAGGAGCTAACAACTATTCTCTAGCACAGACATTGCATTTCTGGCTTCATTCAAAACTGTGGAATAACATCTTTATGGCTTAACCCATAAAGTAATTTAATTTCAAGAATATTTTGCAAAGTCAGGTGGATTAAGATTAACCTCTTCACTTCCAGCATATGCTCTTACAATGTATAAATTTAATTCAGTCACAATAATACAAGCACATTTATTTTCCTTCCAGCAGGTCACACTGTTGTTACATTTTAACACAAGCAAACCTCAAAAATACATTTTCTGCACAATCATCTGTACAAATCAGTTTGATATACAAATGACATATAATTATTTACATAATTCCAGCTAGCTGTGCAGGCATATATTACAAATCCACTGCCCTATTTCTCCTGGCATGGCTGGCAGTACCTCCTATCATCACATAGGTATGAGGTAGATGTTTGATGGTAACACCTAGTTTGCATTCACCTACAAAGACAGCTAACCAGTCTGGAGATCAAAGAATTCAATGTTAAAAGGATGAGTCCAAGGACTGAGTCATGGGGCACAATTCTAGTTACTTTTATACTTTCCCTGGAAGCACCTGTCAACTTAACTATGCAGGTTCTATCTTTAAGCTAGTTGGCTACCCACTTCTGTACATATGGATCTACTTCTAGGTACTTAGCTTATTAATGATATAAACATGGATGTAACATCAAATGCTTTGGTCAGATCCAAGTAAGCTTTGTGAACAGAATGTCTGCTGTCTACAGCCTGAGCAACCTCCTTGAAGAAGTTAGCTAAACTGAGTTGGCAGGATCTTCCTTTGGCAAAGCCAAACTGATGTGATTTTAGTCTGATAAGGATTTTGAAATGATAGTTTATGCAGTCAGATATGTTACATTGCAAATCAGACTAGATAGGCTAATTGGTTTACAATTATTGGGTCTGTGGAAGGGCCACCTTTGTCGAGGGATGTCAACACTGCAGTTCAACATACTTTAAGAACAAATCCTGTAGTTTAGCTCAGGTTAATTAGTTTAAGGATGTGGTCCACATGATCATGTTTGGAACTATTTATTAGGCATCCTAATTAGCAGGCCCTTTGGAATTAGTATTTCTGGTTTTAGCAATCACCTCCAATCCACAATCCTTTGTGATATTAGCAGGTGGAAGGGATTCAAGAAAGTTTGGAATTAGGTCCTTAATTTTGAATTATCTTCTGTTTTTCCTTTCTCCCTTTCCACTTTCCAAAAAAAAAATTCTAAGCTTGTTTCCTGCCTTTCCTGTAACTAGTCTAGTCCAGATACAGATTTGCTGTAAGCAGGACTGTTTGTAAGCTTCTGAGGCCCCAAAGCCTTTCTGTGTTGGAGGGAAGCCTTCTAGTTTATCAGTGGGAGCGGTAAGCACTAGGTAGCCTATCTACCACAAGAGTGGTTTCTGACCCAGAAATTATAGTTTATTGGCCGTTTGGGCAGTTATTCCATCTCTTTCAACTTTTTGAGTTAAAAGCCTGCATTTGCACTTGTTTCCCACCTTTCCTGTAACTAGTCTAGTCCAGATACAGATTTGCTGTATCCAGGACTGTTTGTAAGCTTCTGAGCCCCCAAAGCCTTTCTGTGTTGGAGGGAAGCCTTCTAGCTTATCAGTGGGAGTGGTAAGCACTAGGTAGCCTATCTACCACAAGAATGGTTTCTGGCCCAGAAATTGTAGTTTATTGGCCATTTGGGCAGTTTTTCCATCTCTTTCAACTTACTGGTTTAAAAGCCCATGCTTGCACTTGTTTCCCACCTTTCCTGTAACTAGTCTAGTCCAGATACAGACTTGAATTTGCTTATTCATGGTCAGCACTTGTTCAGAACTTGTTGTTAGCACTAAATAAGCTGCAAATTATTACAACACTCAACCTTCCTCTTTACCTAGAGGAAAACAGTTTTTGTACCTACTTTCCTCGCTTGCTTAGAGAAAAACAACTCTTATACTCACTTTCCTCACTTGTTTAGAGAAAAGTAGTTTTTATTCGGGTATGTCCAAAGGTCAGCTCCTAGTGTTCTCTCCTGTTTATCTGATTAATCTGGGCATCTTGAGGCAATGTAGCAATTGCTTCATGTACACAGACAACCCTCTCCTCCTACTATCCAACACCCTAACCTGTGAGAGATGTACTTATCTAGCCAAACTAGAGGTAAAGCTTGCTCCAACCAAGACTGAACTTGACAGTCAAGAGGAGAAGGTAAACACTTGCACCACACTACACTCATCACATAGTCCCATGAAACCTACACCACCAAAATCCACACATAGAAACACAAAAACATTCACAGAGGGTCTCAATAATAATCTGCTGGGGACGGAGCCTAGATGGCTGTCTGAAGGCAGCAGTATTTTAGAGCTCCATAAACTAGTATCAAATTCAGGAAATTTCACTAATTTATTTCTAACAAAACTTTATAAATATTTAGCTAATAGTCTAAAATAACTAATTAGAAATGTTGGTGGGTTTTTACAAGAAATTTCCTGTCAAAATACTCAGGAGTCTTTACACAGCAACTGAAGAGATGAGTAACCTGAAGAACTCTCACTCTGAACTGTCACTAAAAAAGGAACTCCAAATGGTAACTACCACATTACAAGAACTATCTATAAAAATGGATGATTTCAAGGTTAATCTACAAAATCTAAAAGAGAACTCTCAGAAACAAACAGAAGTCTTTAAAGAAATGCTTCAGCAGCATCAGTTTAAGTTAACAACTATTGAAACTTCTTTATCTGACATCGATGGAAGACTTAAAGAAGAGGCTCACACACAGATTTTCTCCTGAAACAAAATACCTGGCTCTCCAACAAAGTAGATGACTTAGAGAATAGGGAGAGAAGATCAAATATCAGGATTTTCGGTCTACCTGAGAATACAGAGGGAAAAGACATTATTTCCCTTCTAAATTCACGGATACCAGAAATTCTAAATCTTAATGAAGGCTTGTCATTTGGCATAGAAAGGGCACATCGTGCTTTGGGGAATAGAATTTCAGCATCATCCTCTTCTTCTGCCTCTATGCCACCAAGATCAATTATAATAAAATTTTTATCCTTTATGAACAAAGAACTGGTGCTAAAAACAGCATGGAGGAAAAGTCCAATAAAATATAATCAACATCTAATAAGATTTGACAATGACTACTCCACTAAAGTTCTTGAACAGAGGAAAAAGGCATGGCCACTAATAAAAATTCTGAAACAGAATAATATCAAAGCTCAAATAGCCTTCCCTGCAAAGATAAGGATATAGTACCTAAGTGAGATGAGAAATTTCAACACTCTGGAAGAAGCCTTTCAATTCATCAAAAATAATAGCATTATAACCATCCCAGAAGAAAATGAATGGACATCCCCGTCACTGAAGAGATCCACTGAAAAAAACTAGTTGGACTGATATCAAAAAGAAGAAACAGAAAACTGAAACTAAACTACCTACTTCGGTGAAGTCTCTCAAAGTATCAACTGATACCTAATAACAAAAAGACTTTTAAATGGATTAAACGTGTTACATAACATTCATTTTCATACATATAAGTAATACTAGAGTAAAAGAAAAAGGTATGTGCTTCTATTACCTCATATATAATATATAAATCTAAGCTATATTTTAACTAAACAATCTATTTCTAATATTGTCATCCCTCTCACCTTGCTTTATGCCTCGTTAACTATCTTTATATATAGATATTTACCCTATTTATCTATTTATTTAGATTTCTTTTTCTCTCTATAAATATTTGTTAATTATAAGTATACGTATTTAACCTAATTACTATTAATGATTGATAGATTTTCCCATTGCTTTGTTGTGACCTAGACACTGGGTGAGATTTTCCTTAGTGGTGATGTAATGGTGTATAGATGTTGTAATTCCTTTGAACGTTATGGCTGTTGGGTATCTGATTGTTCAAAGGCTTTCCACTCTAGAGTGGAAACAAACTGTCATATAGATGTTGTTGTATTGCTAGAATAGAGCGGAGGACTCTCTGTCTAACCTGGGTGAAGTTTGAGTGTTTTTGATGTGGAGGGGAGTTCGTTCTTGACCCTGGCTACATTGGAGTGAAATGACGAGTTAGCATGTCGGTGTTTGTCCGTCGACTAGGGATCTCTGGTTTGGCTTGTATGATTGATATTTTATATTCCTTTGGGTTAACAAGATATGCTGCAGGCTATGGATGAAGTCCCCTGAAGGACTGTTGGATGGGTGAGTCTAGCATTCAGCAAAATGTAGTCTGTGAGATTTACTAAAGGTGTTTTTTTATTTTTTATTGAAGAGGAAACATTGCTGTGAAATCGGAGAGATGTCCGTGTTTGGTGAGGTGAAAGAGAGGTGATTGTGTTTTTGGCTTTAGTTTCACTGTTTAAATGGAACCAGATGCTTAAGGTGACGGTTGGCTGATTTCTGAGTCAGACGGTGTGTGTAGTGTCTGGTGTAGAAGCTCTTGGAAGGCGCTCTTCGTGCCTTATTTAAATAAAAGCTGATAGGGAATAAGTTAATGTTTTAAAACATTGATTTTTTTCTCTCAGGAAACAGTTTGAGCGGGTAAAATCACTCTCGAGAAGGTAAAAAGAAGCTTTTAAAATCTCTAGCTCTCATGAGCTATGTATACAGTTATGTACGTATTAAGCTATTGAATATTTAATGCAGCTATAGCAACGTACAAGAGTTGATGTGATTGGTCACCAGTATGTGTGTTCTGTAAGAAACCTGATCGCTTATAGTAACAAAACGGGCCGAACAGTTGTTCATGATTTTAATTTTATTTAGGTACAGGAATTTAACACAGTATGTTTGAAGCATTTTAGTAGAAGTAAACATTAAATCTAAGTATCCAGTCTATCAGGAACACATGAAACTCTTGTATATAAAAGTGTTCTGTTATATTAATGTGTGGATACATCTACATATACATCTCTAGGAAAACTTTACACACAACTTTAATATCAGCTGACATAATAAGAGCAAGATTTAAACATTTTGATATGGATTATTTGATCAGTCCTTTTAATATATAGAATAATATATATATTCTTTGTCTGTTTGATTTAGGATATGATAATCATCAGTAATAGCTATTATATGTTACAAGTTTGTCTGACAAAAGTGTTAAATAGCTAATGAGTTGAAATGAAGTATTTACTGTATATCTTGGAATTTTGTGCTTCGAGCAAGTTCAGAAAACTGAATATTCATTATTACAGACGTTATGTTTATTCGATTAGTTACTAATTATGTATGTATGTGTATGCATGTTTATATATCTATCTATATATATATATATATATATATATATATATATATATATATATATATATATAGGTATGTGTGTATGTATATGTGTGCATATATTGATATATAAACATTTACTTCTGTTGCTAAATGATAAATCATATAAAATATTTTAATAGACTCCTATACTATTTAAGATTGTATATTTGGAGCTCTAATGAATGAAAAAAGGATGTTAGTGGGATAGTTCACCAGATGTACCTATCTGATGGACTAGGAATGTATTTCATTCCATGGTGGGCAAGTTTTAATGTACAAACTAGTTTAATGTTATTTTTCTCTTTAATTTTTATGTTATTAATTATTTTCACCAAGCCTGACTTAATTCTATTTGATTATATTAAAGTTAACATCTTACACAGAGTTAGATGGATATTTACAAACTAATATTTTTCTTTTTACTATATGTAGAGGAGATGATTTCAGGAAAAAGTATTGACATGTTAAATACTTCTTTAAAATAACTTGGCATGGATATCACATTACTATCTTTAAACATAAATGGATTAAATAATCCAAATAAACAATCTAACTTACTAAGATATTTAAAGATAAATAAACCCCAATTAATCTTTTTACAGGAAACTCATTTCAAAATTAATGATAATTTTAGTTGGAATCCAAGTGATTATAGGACCTTAGCATGCTCTAAATTTAAATCTAAGAAAAGGGGAGTAATAATCTTATGGAGAAATAATTCCCTAAACCCTGAAATAGTATATAAATATATCGATAACGAAGGGCTTATAGCTATAGTCATACTGAAGTTGAATAATAGGTTATGGACATTAGTTAACTTATACTGGTTTCCTGGTATTGGGACAGGCACAGTTAAAATATCTAGATCAAATCATAAACATTTCCAGAGGGAATCTAATAATAGGGGGGGGGTTAATTGTCTAACTGACACTTCACAAAGTACCAACAAAAAAATCTCCACGTTTAACAGCTACTGCAAAAATTCTAAAAAAATGGACTGAGTCTATAAAATTGATAGATACCTTTAATTTTATTGATAATAACTACTTGACATTCTCTTATCAAGATTATAGGTTTGGTACTCGAACCAGAATAGACAAACTTTTTATATCACAAGATCTTCAGTCCAAAATTACTTCTTTTTCAATAATCCCATGCCCTTTATCAGATCACAAGTCACTAGTTCTTAAAGTATAAGTAGATTTTAAACCACTATCATTCCTTTCTAGAATACTTTCATACATTACAAAAATTAAACACTTTAAACAATGGTTAGTGAAAGAACTAAATTTTTATCTTGACATAAACTATAATTCAGAAGTAAATATAGTAATGGTATGGGATTCAGTAAAAGCTTATATTTATGGAAGAGCAATTGGCTGGTATAAAAATAAACTCAAAGAATGGGAATCTGAACTACAAGAATTACAAAGGAAACTCACATTATATAAATCAAAAAATCACTTTAATACAATGGGGAACAAGAAGGAAATAGAAGAATTAAATAAAAGATATAATGATATTTTAAGTCATAAAACTAATTTAGCCATAGAAAGGTTGCAAATAAACGCTTATGCTACTTCTCCGAAACACCTACATAACTTATCTGTTAAAGTGAAAATGCAATCCAAATCCAATTCTATTGTTAATATTCTACACGAAGAAAGACATAAGAAGGTCTCGGAAATAGGAGATATATTAGACGCATTCAAATCTTATTACAGTAATCATTATAAAGATACATATAATACAACTGACCATTCCTTGTTAGGAAATATGATCTCTAATATTAAATCAATACCTGATAGTGTACAAAGAAATTTACAAAAAACTATTACACTCAAAGAAGTCGCAGATAAAATTAAAGATAGTAAATCTGGTAAATCTCCTGGAATGGATGGTTTAATTTCAGAAATTTACAAATTATTTCCCAAAAATTTAATCACCTTGCTACATAAGACATTAATTGAGATTCAAACCCATGCAATTTTTCCTCCTTCATGGAAATACTCTCTAATTATACCCATTTTAAAGGAAAACAAGGATGCTAGCCTTTGCAGCTCATAAAGGCCAGTTGCACTACTAAATAGTGATTATAAAATTTTTATGTCCATCCTTGTAAATAGAATAAAAAATCAATTAAATGAAATAATTAACGATGACCAGACTGGATTTATTCAGAATAGACATACACATGATAACATTAAAAGAATATTGACTTTAATAGATTATCTAAATAAAGAAAATATAGAAGCCTTGATAATAGGACTGGATATTGAAAAAGCATTTGATTCCTTAAATTGGGACTATCTAATTAAAATTCTTGAAGCTTATAAATTCCCGCTTTCCTTTATCACATTTATTAAAAAAGTATACGAAAATAATTTAGCCTATGTCAAATTAGGACCCTTTACTTCAGAACCTATACAAATTATGAAAGGTACTAAACAGGGATGCCCAATGTCACCCATTTTATTTGCACTGGCTATCGAACTATTGGCTATACTAATACAAAACAATCCAAAGATAAAAGGACTAAATATATTCGACCAATATAAGTCTAAGGTCATGCTCTTTGCTGATGATGTACTTCTCACTCTATTGAACTCAAAAGATGCCTTAGATGAACTAGATATTCTATTAGAGAAATTTTATAAGATTTCAGGTCTTTGCTGTAATAATCAAAAGTCTAAATATCTATTATTAAATAAAAAAGGACATACAAGTAGATAAGAATAGTGCCATAGGAATGCAATAAGAATACGAAAAATGGAAATAGCACACCAGAAAAAACGCACTTTATTTAATCTCCAGTAAAAGCCACGGGTAATCCAACAGGTAAATGCTTTAAAACAGGACAATGCGTTTTCGTCCACCTAGTATTGAGACTCTTGGATTTGCTTCTGGTTTACATCCTTTGCCCTGCTTGTCTCATTTGGTTCCTCTAGGTTCATAGGAATGCAAGCTACAAAAATAAAATACCTAGGGATAGATCTATATGATAATATACAAGATAAAATACAAAATAATTATAAAATGATTATTGACATAATAGATTCTCTAGTGAATAAATATAATAATCTGTTTCTAGTCTTTGAAGATATACTTCAATTGATTAAAATGGTTCTTCTCCCTAAAATTTTATATATAGTCCAAGCTATTTTGTTAATTCCAGAGAGATCTTATCTTAAGAAAATAACATCAACACTACTAAGATTCTTATGGTACCCTAAAAGAAACAGAATTACTTATGCATATCATATAAGACAATGGGATCAGGGAGGAATACATTTCCCAGACATTGAATCATATATATATATGCTACATTAATAAAAACTGTGATTGAATGGATTAACCCTAATTACACATCCAACTGGAAAAAATTACATACAATGATTCTATTAAATGAAAATAAACTTACTAAAAATATTACTATTATAGATAAGAAAAATATACTATGGTATTCATTGTGTATAAATCTACAATACAATATATCTAAACCAACAAAGACATTTGTAATAAATCATTTATACAATAATTTTAGAAAGTTTATAAATATGAACATGGAATTAAAGATCTGGTTTCCAACATTAATCCCCTTCAGCATTACAAAAAGTTTTCCAGATAGAATTCATAAAGAAGTATTTATACACTGGGAACAGAAAAAACTAATTTGTTGGCTCCATTGTATAAAAAATCAAAAAGTTTTGGATATACAATATATAATGTCAACTTATGAATTAAACTCTAATGAATGGTTAATGCTTCAGAATATATTGACATTCTCCAAGGATCTATGTAGAGTATTAAATAATTTGTCATACTCATCTTTACCTAAGTTTATACGTAGATTGTTTGAAATTATTTATAATAATGAAAATATGAAGAATGGAACTTCTTACTTATACAACTTAATAATAAACTATAAAACAGCACCTAAAACAACATATTGGCAATTTATTACTAGAGGAAATTCGATTCAATTAACCCCAGAAAATAAGTCAAATATACTACTTTCAGTAAAATTAACCTCCAGTTCTCCGTATTGGAGAATATTTACCTGGAAATTCCTACATAAATCCTTCTTGACTCCTGATAAAATTTCAAAATTCAATTCTTCTTGTAATGGAGTATGCTGGAGATGTCAACAGATTGTTAAAGCTGACTGGTCTCATATTTTTTATGAATGTAAAAAAATTAAACCCTTTTGGGAAAATATTAATAACTTCTTACAGGCTATTTACACAGATAATTTTGTCTTGACCAAAGCTTTAATTTTATTGAATATATCTGAAGAGGTTTATCAAAAAAGAACTAATCTTTATGTTTTATGGACAATATTAGCTATAGCTAGGAAATGCATAACAAAGAGGTGGAAGTCTACCATAGTACCTGGAAGAGAAGAATTTCTATGCTTATTAAAGAAGACGGTGTTGATGGAAGTTAAAACCAAAGAATTAAGATTGTTTCCAATGCCATTAACTAATAATCCTTGGAGAAAAGTTTTGTCATTGGTTGATACTCTACAAATGGATCTAATCTCTTCTTAAAGAAATCATTCTTAAGTTAAATATCTTTATTTTGTTTAATTTGCTATCATTCATTTATTCATGTCAGGCTGTATGTAAATATGTACATAGTTTAACTTCATAGTTATTATGATTCTACATTGTAAAAGTATTTATTATTGTTGACTAATAATCAAAATAAAAAATTTTCTGAGTAAAAAAAAAAAATAATAATCTGCTCAAGCAACAGAGACCTCTAAAGCAGAAACACGAGCAACCTCCACCCCCAACACAACCCAAATGACACATACCCCACAGATTCAGTGTGCCAATAAACCACAGCCCATAAGGCAAACCAATGTACCCAACACACTAGTCATAGGTGACTCTGTAATCAGGCACACTGATGTCCCACTCACCAGGCTAAACAAGAAGAAAGATACTGTTAGCTGCCTGTCGGGTGCCATGATCCGCCATATAACCCATGCACTCAGGTCACTCCACAACAAGTACAAATATGAATGACTCTGTCATTGTCCATGTTGGTGTGAACAACCTGAGATGTATCTCCCTGGACTACATGAAAAGAGACATGGAAGAGCTCTACAAACTTGTAGCCCAGGCAGGTGTGACCCTAGCCCTGAGTAGCGTCCTGCCATCACCCAGAATGATACCACAGTACAAGGACAGAATGACTGACTTCAACAATTGGCTAAGCTTCTGGTGTCATTCTAAAGGGATCCAGTATCTGTCTGCCTAGGACGACATGGTCGACAGACCACAATGCTTTGCCAGAGATGGCCTAAACCTGTCGCCCCTGGGATTCTGGATACTGGCTAAGGCTTATAGTACCTTTTTTAGGCAAAGTTTAAAGGACAAATTCACCACTGTAACAGAAACAGACAAGCAAAAACTGAGGGTAATGCTACTCAATGCTAGAAGTCTAAATCTCAAAATGCACTCACTCAAGGCACTACTTAAAATGGAGAACATCAATATCTGTGCAGCTAGAGAGCACCCCTGCATTACCAGGCTAAAACTCATACCACACTTTTCGGCCATGTAACCTGGACCAGAACAACAAAGGTGGAGGTGTATCCATATACATTAAAGATATCCAAACCTCCAGGCTAGTTGCACAGCATAATGCATCCGAGGTTATCCAAGTGCAACTAACTCTGGGCAAAACTGCAATCCAAATTGTATCTTGCTGCAGATCCCCCACCATGCCCCAGGATTCACACTACTCTTTTTTTTCTTGATATACTGGAAAATATTAGGGATCAACCAAACCCCTAATAATGGGCGATTTCAACCTCCCCACCATTAACTGGGAAAACTACTCATGTACCAACTCCTTCGCTCAATGCTTTCTGAAATTCATAAATTCCAATACCCTGGATCAACTTATCCACACCCCCACCAGGGGCAACAATATCCTAGACCTAGTCATTACCAACATGAGTGACCGGTGTTCCACACCTGAAGCCAACTCCTCGTTGGTCAGATCCAACCATAAGCTAATCACCCTAGATATCTGCATTCTGCCCCCACCCACCATTAAGGAAACCATGGTAAAAAATTTCTCCAAAGCCAACTTCATGCTTCTTAAGTCAGAAGTGGCAAACTTCATGACATTCATGCAGATGGACAATGCAGTTACAACTGCTGAATCCTACACAAATGCACTCTATAAGCACTTACACGAGTGCATGGATTGTGCTATCTCAAACAGAACCAAGACGCTATCCTCCAAAAAAAAGCCAATCTGGTGGAACCCTGCCATAAACAAACTCTACAACAGAAGGAAGAAACTGTTGCAAAAGAGAGTAAAATACCATGAGTGGAGGAGCTCCCTGGTCAGCCTCAGTAAGAAGCTGAGATCCCTTATAAGATCCTCCAAAGCTAGTTACGAAAACAAAATCACCACTGATTCTAAGGGCAGCCACAAAGCATTCTATAGCTATGTCAAGAATCTCAATGGCAACACCCACAAAATTACAGAACCAACTGATATTGCCAACATCCTGGCAAATAGGTTCAGTGCTAACTTTACCCCCCTCTCACCCCCTAAAGGGCCCATATCTATACAGGAAGAATGCAGAGCCCCTGTAATCACATATATGCAGGTAAAAGATGCACTCTCTAAAACCAAAAACACAGCATCCATGGGACTAATGAAGTTTGCAGATGACTGCAAACTAGGAACCATAGTCGAGTCCCCAAATGATGTGGACATCCTACAGAAGGGCCTCACTGAGACAGATGCCTGGTGTCAGAGGCATGGCCTCAAGCTCAATGCCAAAAACTGCATTGTCATCCCCTTTGGTAAAAACTCTGTACTCATGAACTATGACATAAATGGCAGTCTACTTAACAACAAATGTGTGATAACAGGCCTTGGGACCCAGGTGGACAGTAGTCTCTCCTTTGATAATCACATCACCACAGTAGTCAGGAAATCCTTCTATGTGGCACACCTCATCACAAAAGGGTTCTCATCTGGGAAAAAAGAGGTCATTGTTTCCCTCTTCTCTGCACTCATTAGACCCATTATAGAGTACAACGCCCCTTTTGGAATGTACCTCACAAGACATCTGCAGCAGCTGGAAAGGCCACAGAAGTACCTCACAAAGAGGATTACTGGCCTCAAACAGATGCCCTACACTGTCGTCTCAAAAAGCTCCAGCTTTACTCTGTAGCATATTGCCTACTCCGAGGAAATCTCTGCCTAACATATAAAGCTATGTTAAACCCAGAGCTGTTGGGCATGCTACACCTAAAGAAATCCCAATCCTCAGAGCTACATACTCCATAGACTTAAACCTTGTCACAGTAAATAGGACATGCTGAAGGGATAGATTCCTGTCCCAGAGACTTCCTATACTCTGAAACAAGCTACCCATCTATGTCAAGCAAAGTTCCTTGTTAGCACTCTTCAAGAAAAATCTTGATGAGTGGATGGGAAATAGAAAGAACACCCCGGGGATCACTTCTGTGGCTCTGCTCAACAGGGGCACAGGAAATTAACTTTCTTGGGTGGTGTAAACCAGGGAACACTGTCTGCTAGGCTTATTGAGGCCCTTGGGCTGATAGCCTAGTACCTACTTATGAACCTATGAACCTATAAGATAGTTGTTTTAGGGGTAAGATTTACATAATTTTTTTTCTGCTAGATCGTTTGCTATGTCCACGAGTTTTGAGTGGGTGGTGCCTTTTTTGCTGAGTTTATAACACTGCTGAATGTTGTTGAAATTGCAATTGTGTATATTCCACTTTACTTTGTTTAATTTCCCACATTAATTTTTATCTCTACACTTTCCTTTGATGTATTTCTGTACCAACCTTTTGAGTTTGTCATCTACGTCTATTAGTTTGATTTCCCATTCTTCCACATTACTGGGTTGAAGCTGCAATGACCATTATTTGCAACCATCTTTAAACTGCAGAAATTTGTTTACTGCTATTTTCCCTTCACTCAATACACTTTCTCAAAAGGTCAAACTTCCATTGATCACTGGGTTTTTCCCTGGCCTAAGTAAAACCATAAGAGTAACCATAGAATGGTCACATAAGGCCCATGTACATGTATCAGAGTTTTGTGCCCCTTGTAAGAAAAGGTTTGTTGATTAGCCAATAGTCTATGTGACTAGCTTCCTCTTTGGCCTGGTACGTATATTCCATCTCATTCAGAAACTAAACTCACCATACCTCCATCAATTCCAAAAACTCCATTTCTTCCTTAAGCTTCTTATTAACTCTCAGCAATCTGACCTTCTATGCCGGTATTCTGTCTGATTTAGGGTCTGCTACTACATAGAAATCCCCCCTATAAACAACAAAAGGTCACTATTCTGTGTAGCCTTTATGACACTGACCACAACATTGAGAGACCCTAGATCATTTTCATTATGTCCATAAAAATTCACAATAGTAACACTACCTAATACAGAGTAAAAACTAGCCACTATCCATCTGTCTTGATCATCTCCAGCTAATCCTGAATCATTCAAGATAATGACTGATGAATGAGAACTATCTCTGTTTTACAGGATGATACAGTGAAAAAAAGTCAAACACCTGAATAGTTACCCTCGTGTTTATACTTAAGCTTAGTTTCTAGTAAAATAATTAAATGGGCATTGAATTTACTAGTGGCATTCATAATCCCCATGAATATACCTTTAACATTCCATAAGATATGTGTTCTATCCTGATAATGTTGTGGTGTAACATCTGCTTGGTCAGTCCCATTTACCGTTGAGCTCTGGATAAACCTTACTTGACTGTCCATTATCAATGTCCCAATTTATTTATAATCACCAAACCCTGATGTTCTTCAGAGAGGTTTTGGGAGCACCAATGATTAGCCTGCACCTAAATATAACTCATCATACACTGTCTGGAACACATCTGAGGGATTTCTCACCATGCACATATACACCCTAGATTACTGTGTGTACTGTATATTCTTTATATAGTACTGAACACCCCTATTATTAATCAAAATAATGATAGCATTGTCAAACTAGTTTATGCAATTCATAAAAGCAATTCTTAGGACTAAACAGAAAAAAAACATGTTGGTTACACACAGCAGATAACTTTAATTACACAGATAGTAAACACTTTCACGGAATCCTTCCATTTCATCAGATTAACAGTGAATACAAACAGTGTCACATTTAAAAAGGTTCACTATACCAGAGTAACCAGTCATAAAGTTCTGCTATTAATTAAAACCACAGTAACACTATAAGGGCCATAGTTCAAATAATTAATAAAAAAAAGTAGGACGTGTATACAGTCATATCAGATAGATGAGCATATATAACATTATAGCGCAATGTATACAGATTCTGTATTTATAAATAATAAAAATAAATAACATTAATATAAAATCAAACAACTATTCACTTAATCACAATATAAAACCATTTTTTGAAAAATTTCAATGCTTAAGGGCCCTAGCTCTAAGAAAGGGTTTAAGGGATACTTTATAATTAAGGCCAGGTGGCCTATCAGCTTGAAATTTCAGTATCCACTCCTGTTCTGAGGCTTCAGTACTATTATTTAAATTGCCCCCCCCACCCCCCCACCCTTATTAACAGGGACAATCTCAAGCACTAAGAACTTGAACTTATGGGTAGGTCCCTCTTTCTGTATGTGCATAGCTAACACATTGCTCTCTTTCGCATTCCTAATGTCCCGCATGTGTTCTAGAATTCTATCTTTTAGATGTCAGTTAGTCTTACCTATATAAAAGTATAGCACGTTCTTGGTATGACACTCAGCATAAAAGTTAGCTTCTATTACGAACCCCTTCTGTGGGTGTATAAATTGTCTCCCAACGTGTATACTAGAACATGCTGTACATCTCCGACATGTATACTAGAACATGCTGTGCATCTCCTACAAGTACAGGTGCCAAGTCTGTCTGACTGAGTGTATTCATGGGCACTTACAGCTTTATAACAAAGCTGCCTTTTAAGAGATATATTATTCTTGAAAGTAAAAAAATGGTTCTTCTCCCACTACTCCATTTAGTTCCTTCACACTAGAAAGAATGTCCTAGTTATTCTTAACAATGTCACACACCACATGTACATTGCTGGCATAAGTCAAAGGCAGTCGCAGTACTTCACTACCTGACTCATTCCTACCCAGAATACCATTCACACTAGCACTGTGAGATCCTATCCCTTCAAGCCCTTCCTTGTTATAATAAGGTTTACACCTACCATCTCTTTCTCTCCAGTCTATACCAATCTGTCTATCTCATTCTCTCTGTATCCTCTTTCCATAAACTCATGTTTGAGGGATAACAATGCTCCATGTAGTGTGTAATCATCATTATATAAATGCATACAGAGAAATATCTGACCTTTCAAGACATTCAGTTTAGTGTGTCTTGGATGCATACTGCATTATGCAAGACATTGTTCTTCCTAACAGTTTTTAATGATCTTCACATCAAGAAATTCAATCACTGCATCAGAGTATTTGTGGGTGAAGTTGAGGAACAGTGTGATATTATTAATATATGCTAAAAAACCCTTGAGGCATTCCTCAGTACTGTGCCATAGCAAACAAATATCATCCACAAATCATTTGTACTATATGATAACTCAGCAAATGCATTATTAGCAAGAACATAAGTAGTTTCCCATTGCACAAGAGATAGGTTGGCATAGCTATTGGCACAGGCAGTGCCCATAGCTACACCAACCTTCTGTATAAAGTGCTCTTTACCAAACATAAAAACATTGTTCTCTAAAATGATTTCCAACAATACACATATTAATCTAACCTTACTTGTTTGCACATTTCTTGCGTGTAGTATCTCTCTGCTATTCTCTATACCCCAGACATTGAGAATCACTGTTAATAATAACTCTATGTCTAAAGTGACCAACCAACAGGGGCCCTCTAATACTTCCAAGTAGGTCCCTAAATCATTAAGGAAATCCTTAGTATCCTTCAAAACAGTGGTACATTCACATAACACAAGATGTAAATTCCTTTCAACATATATCGAGAGAGGCTCAGTAGCCCATTCCTTGCAAGACACGATAGGGCGCATACGGGGACTAACTAAGTTCTCATCAACCTTAGGTAGGCCATACATTATAGGAACCATTGGAAATTCTATACTAAAATATTCAAATAGTGGCTCAGAGATCATACCTGTCACATATAAATCAAACAGTAAGTACTGTATCTTGTCAGTAACTGCCTTGAGAGCAGTATTAGATATTTGACAATACATATTAGTATCACTAAGAAGATCCATCATTTTGCGTATGTACATATCCTTATCTAATATGACAATACCTCTCCCTTTAACAGCAGGGCATATTTCAATAAATGTCAGACATTTTAGTTCAACTAACGCTTGTTGTTCAGATGTCAACAAATTATAAAATACATTATTGTCATTGCTGGCAAGCCTCTCCCTAAGTTGCTTCTCACATACTTCTATAAATAAGTCAATGACAGAGATACTCGGAGGAATAAACACACTCAGTTTTTTAAAAATACATTGCTCATTAGTGGTCCCTTGAAACATAGTTTTCAAGGTTAAAGTTCTACCAAAAAGTTTAAGTTCTTAAATAGCGTTCACTAAATCAACCTTTTGTGCTGGTACAAAGCTTAAGCCCCTATTTAGCAAAGTCAACTGAGAGTCAGTCAAAACATAGGAGGAAATATTAAAAACTAGACCTGTTTGGCTTTTTTCCAGGTCCTGGTCTGCTCGTCGACGCTGTGTGGATGTCTTGTTTTCCCATTCGATACTCGACTCCTGGATCTCCCTCGTATTGGGAGTGGACTGTGTAGTAAAAAAGCCCCTTGTACTTTACGAGTAGCATCTACTTCAGGTTGCGCAGCGGTCTCACTGCTAGTATAATGCATATCTCATACTGCAGCCATATGTTTGGTTTTAACAGCAGGATAAAACGCTTTTGTAGAAGGGGACGCTTCCCCTACCTCTCCACTTCTAGTTACACTCGTAGGGGTGTCTTCCGATCCTTTATTGACAGTGTTAAAATTCGACTTATTAGCATGGATGGTGGCATTAGCCACTTCTCTTGGTGTGGACTGAGGCAAATCATTAGCCTCAGCCACCATGCTGTTATCATAGCCACGTCTACTTCCTGTACCACGTTTAGTTACATCAGTACTATTACCGTCTCGATTCCAAAAGAAAACATTACCAATTTTAAAATCATTAAGGTCTCTATGTATCTTCCGGGTCTTAGTAGTAGAAAGTTTATTTTCATACATAGAGATCTGGTCATGCAAACTATCAAGTTTATCAGCCAGGATGTCAACAGGATAACTATCCAGTATCTCATTCTGTATTAAGTGTATATCTCTCAGCAGCTTATCTTCTTCTGGTCTAAAAAAGTCCACCAAGAGCTGCATATATTTAGTGCTGCATTCAAGACTGATAGTTTGCCAGTGCCTTAGGAGCTCAGGATAGGTTTGCCCATAACTGGGCATAGTTAACACTCAAAGTCCTCTAGGCACAATATTTAATTGGAGAGAAGCCTCCAAGTGAAAGCGCTGCCACTGCAGACGCTTATATTTGTAGAGCTTATTCTCGAGCGCTCTATAAGATTTTAGAAAGCTGTCCAGCTGGTTACAATCAATAGTTTGCAAACCTTGTTGTGAAAGCATATCCCCTGATAGCAGAGGATTCATTTGAAGGTTCAATAAAGAGTTGAAGCGGTCGCTCCTTCTTTTTCCACCATCTTTATTACTTATAAGCCCCACATTCGTGGCTGCTTCTGTAAACGGTGTTGATCCAATTCCTTCTGCCATGTCCAGATGAGGGTGACAAGTAAGAGATACAAAAAAAAACAGAATCCCTCAGCACTGGATAAAGTAACCAATGAAAAACTCCAAGTAACAGAAAAAACAGAAAAAACACGTTGGTTACACACAGCAGATAAATTTAATTACACAGATAGTAAACGCTTTCACGGAATCTTTCCGCTTCATCAGACTAACAGTGAATACAAACAGTTTCACATTTAAAAAGGTTCACTATACCAGAGTAACCAATCAAAAAGTTCTGCTATTAATTAAAACCACAGTGACACTAAAAGGGCCATAGTTCAAATACTTAATAAAAAAAAGTAGGAAGTGTATACAGTCATATCAGATAGATGAGCATATATAACATTATAGCACAATGTATACAGCACTAAATATATGCAGCTCTTGGTGGACTTTTTAGACCAGAAGAAGATGAGCTGCTGAGAGATATACACTTAATACAGAATGAGATACTGGATAGTTATCCTGTTGACATCCTGGCTGATAAACTTGATAGTTTGCATGACCAGATCTCTATGTATGGAAAGAGACTTTCTACTACTAAGACCCGGAAGATACATAGAGACCTTAATGATTTTAAAACTGGTAATGTTTACTTTTGGAATTGAGACGGTAATAGTACTGATGTAACTAAACGTGGTACAGGAAGTAGGTGTGGCTATGATAACAGCATGGTGGCTGAGGCTAATGAGTTGCCTCAGTCCACACCAAGAAAAGTGGCTAATGCCACCATCCATGCTAATAAGTCGAATTTTAACAGTGTCAATAGAGGATCGGAAGACACCCCTATGAGTGTAACTAGAAGTGGAGTGGTAGGGGAAGCGTCCCCTTCTACAATAGCGTTTTCTCCTGCTGTTAAAACCAAACATATGGCTGCAGTATGAGATATGCATTATACTAGCAGTGAGACCACTGCTCAACCTGAAGTAGATGCTACTCGTAAAGTACAAGGGGCTTTTTTACTACACAGTCCACTCCCAATATGAGGGAGATCCAGGAGTCGAGTATTGAATGGGAAAACAAGACGTTCACACAGCATCGACGAGCAGACCAGGACCTGGAGAAAAGCCAAACAGGTCTAGTTTTTAATATTTCCTCCTATGTTTTGACTGACTCTCAGCTGACTTTGCTAAATAGGGGCTTAAGCTTTGTGCCAGCACAAAAGGTTGATTTAGTGAATGCTATTAAAGCACTTAAACTTTTTGGTAGAACTTTAACCTTGAAAACTATGTTTCAAGGGACCACTAATGAGCAATGTATTTTTAAAAAAATGAGCGTGTTTATTCCTCTGAGTAACTCTGTCATTGACTTATTTATAGAAGTATGTGAGAAGCAACTTAGGGGGAGGCTTGCCTGCAATGACAATAATGTATTTTATAATTTGTCAACATCTGAACAACAAGCGTTAGTTGAACTAAAATGTCTGACATGTATTGTAATATGCCCTGCTGATAAAGGGGGAGGTATTGTCATATTAGATAAGGATATGTACATACACAATATGATGGATCTTCTTAGTGATACTAATACGTATTGTCAAATATCTAATACTGTCCTCTAAGCAGTTACTGAAAAGATACAGTTCTTACTGTTTGATTTATATGCGACAACTATGATCTCTAAGCCACTATTTGAATATTTTAGTATAGAATTTCCAATAATTGCTATAATGTATGGTCTACCTAAGAACCTAGTTGGTCCCCCTATCGTGTCTAGCAAGGGATTGGCTACTGAGCCTCTCTCGATATATGTTGAAAGGAATTTACATCCTGTGTTATGTGACTGTACCACTGTTTTGAAGGATACTAAGGATTTCCTTAATAATTTATGGACTTACTTGGAAGTATTAGAGGACCCCTGTTGGTTGGTCACTTTAGACATAGAGTCATTATTTACAGTGATCCCCAATGTCTGGAGTATAGAGAATATTAGAGAGCTACTACACACAATAAATGTGCAAACAAGTAAGGTTAGATTAATATGTGCATTGTAGAAATCAATTTAGAGAACAATGTTTCTATGTCTGGTGAAGAGCATTTTATACAGAAGGTTGGCGTAGCTATGAGCACTGCCTGTGCCAATAGCTATGCCAACCTATCTCTTCTGCAATGGGAAACTACTTATGTTCTTGCTAATAATGCATTTGCTGAGTCTATCATATGGTACAAACAATTCGTGGATGATATTGTTTTGCTATGGTACGATACTGAGGAGCGCCTCAAGAGTTTTTAGTATATATTAATAATATCACCCCATTCCTCAATTTCACCCACAAATACTCTGATAATTGGTCAGATATTTTGCTGTATGCATTTACATAATGATGATTACACACTACATGGAGCATTGTTATCCCTCAAATGTGAATTTACAGAAAAAAGATACAGAGAGAATGAGATAGACAGATTGCTATAAAGTGGAGAGAAAGAGATGGTAGGTGTAAACCTTATTATAACAAGGAAGGGCTTGAAGGGATAGGATCTCACAGTGCTAGTGTGAATGGTATTCTGGGTAGGAATGAGTCAGGTAGTGAAGTACTGCGACTGCCTTTGACTTATGCCAGCAATGTACATGTGGTGTGTGACATTGTTAAGAATAATTGGGACATTCTTTCTAGTGTGAAGGAACTAAATGGAGTAGTGGGAGAAGAACCATTTTTTTACTTTCAAGAATAATATATTTCTTAAAAGGCAGCTTTGTAATAAAGCTGTAAGTGCCCATGAATACACTCAGTCAGACAGACTTGGCACCTGTACTTGTAGGAGATGCACAGCATGTTCTAGTATACATGTTGGGAGACAATTTATACACCCACAGAAGGGGTTCGTAATAGGAGCTAACTTTTATGCTGACTGTCATACCAAGAACATGCTCTACTTTAGCTATTGTATAAATTGTTCTGCCTTTTATATAGGTAAGACTAACTGACATCTAAAACGATATAATTTTAAAACACATGCGGGACATTAGGAATGCAAAAGAGAGCAATGTGTTAGCTATGCACGTACAGAAAGAGGGACCTACCCATAAGTTCAAGTTCTTAGTGCTTGAGATTGTCCCTGTTAATAAGAGGGGGGGCAATTTAATTAATAGTACTGAAGCCTCAGAACAGGAGTGGATGCTGAAATTTCAAGCTGATAAGTGACCTGTCCTTAATAATAAAGTGTCCCTTAAACCCTTTCTTAGAGCTACGGCCCTTAAGCATTGCAATTTGTAACAAAATGGTTTTATATTGTGATTAAGTGAATAGTTGTTTGATTTTATATTAATGCTATTTATTTTTATTATTTATGAATAGAGAATCTGTATACATTGTGCTATAATGTTATATATGCTCATCTAGCTGATATGACTGTATCCACTTCCTACTTTTTTTTTAATTAAGTATTTGAACTATGGCCCTTTTAGTGTTACTGTGGTTTTAATTAATAGCAGAACTTCTTGATTGGTTACTCTGGTATAGTTAACCTTTTTAAATGTGAAACTGAATTCACTGCTAGTCTGATGAAGTGGAAGGATTCCATGAAAGCATTTACTATCTGTGTAATTAAAGTTATCTGCTGTGTGTAACCAACGTGTTTTTTTCTGTTTTTTCTGTTACTTGTTGTTTTTCGTTGGTTACTTTATCCAGTGCTGAGGGATTCTGTTTTTTTGTAATTCTTAGTACTAACATTGAATTATCATTATAAATCACCCAACCTCAATCTATAAGCCTTGAATTAACCTCTATAATCCATGAAATAAGTACATTTTGAACAATTAATTTCCAACATCAAACATTTAATCTAAACATTAATCATTAACATCAATCAGTACACCCCGAAGCTCCTATCTTGCATCTTTTTTGCAATTCCAGCAGTAAATCACATGCATAAAGTTTGCACACAAGGAGGGGCAGAGAGGATAGTATGAGAAATGATACAGCCCCTTAAGGATGTTGTTGTCTTTTGGCTTTTCCCAGTTAGGGGTCGCCACAGCGGAACTCCGGTCCGCTAATGATTGGCATTAGATTTTCATGAACACCGAGGTGTCATCTCACCGTTCAACCTTCAACGAAGGCACGCCCATTTATGCATGTCTTTCGAATGCCCACCCAACCGCGGGGAGGACATGCAGACTCCACAGAGAAGGCACTCCCCGCACTCCAGCCAAGAATCGAACGGGAGAACATCTTGCTGTGAGGCAACAATGCTACCGCTACACCACAACAAAACAAAAATGCGGGACCATTCCATGGACTCTTGAAGGGAGTGTCATACACCATGCATCTACCTGTGTAAGTTCTCCATCTCTTCTCAGTTTTATGACATTTGCAATCCAATGGAACTGGTATAGACAGAAATCTTCCTTATACCACACAAATATCTCCTTCATATATCCATGTAAGCCCATACAATTGTTACTTTGCACATGAGACTAGACCCCATGGGTCAATATACAGTACTTCCACAAAAAAAAAAGTTATTGTAAAGCCATAAATATATATATATATATATATATATATATATATATATATATATATAGATGTGTGTGTGTGTATATATATATATATATATATATATATATATATATATATATATATGTATATATATATAGATAGATAGATAAATATAGATATATATATATATATATATATATATATATATATATATATATATATATATATATATATATATATATATATATATATAGATATATGAGCAAACAGGCCATTAAATAATTTAAAGCAGTTTTTTCTAATCTCGGTTGTACAAATCCTACACTTCTCCTTATCCCACTATGGCACCACCATTACTTTGCAGTGGTTTCAGCATCACATATTTATGTTACTTTTCCTTCAGTCCTAATGTTATCAGTCATATTAAAGTCATTGGGTTCAGAAGGTGACTCTACTCATGACATTTTCATAGTCGTTATCTCCTGTGCAGAGATTTCCAGAGTCGAGGAAGTGAAATCCTTCTGTACCATTTGGTAATTCTCAGCTTCCAACCTAGCTAAAAGTTCAAACCTGTTGATTTACAAAAGATAAGCTTTGTTTTACTGTTGATGATCTGGGGCTTTTCCAGTCCTGACTTTTGCTTGTCACTTCCCTTCCTGTTTTTGTTTCAAACCAGATGCTTCATAGGGGAGACACTCTTTTTTACTAGGTGTGTTTGAAACCATTGTGACCTGAGCTGCCTCTGCATAAAAAGGTATTTTACTGCTATAACCTTTTAAAAATGTTCTGCCCCGGTAGGGAATAAAATTGAAGATACTGGCCATCTTTGGAGATACACAGCTTGACCAGGAATTTTATGCTTACTGTACACCCTAAATGATTTCAGGATCTTAAATATGCCATCATTTTCTTTAATTTAGCATATGTGGTTACACTGTAGTCCAGTCTCAAATACTCTGAATACCCAGCCATTCTCTCTGCATTTGTCATCAAGGTACCTTATAATGAAGTAAGTTACATGGTTTGTTTTTAGCATTAATTCTATGTGATAAAAGTTTCTAGTGCTGGCCCAGCACCTATGCCTAACAGGATTGCCAACTCAGATTTTATAAATATATAGGTGGTTCTGGTCCCCCCACCTTTTGCAGTATCCCAATAATTCTTAAATTATTCCCATGAGCATGATTTTCTAAGCCCTCTATTTTTAACTCCAGCCACTGCGATTGCAGCTGAAGCTGCTGAATACATTCAGAGTGTGTGGCAGCAGTTACACTCTGCTCATATAAATTATTCTGCTACTAAATCTGGGTATGCTGCAGAGTCTTATATCAGTGCTCATGAATGTAAGTTATTACCTTGATATGCCTCACATCAGCTGATGTAACTTGCAAGACTTTCCAGGGCTGTTCTGATGGCCTTAAGCTTTCCCCTAACAACTCCTTCACAGACAGCCATGATGTTAATCCATGCAAGGAATGGAACAGGTGATAATTATTCAAATCTCCATTTATCTGTCCCCAGAAACACACAAACAACTTGCAGTATGCTACAGTCAGAAATACTGTATAGAAACACAATGGAACACTGTATTATTACTGAGTAGATTACCGCTAAATAGTCTATAAGGATGCTTATAGAGCTACACGGACTCTAGTCTTCCACCATGCATGTTCCTTTGTATACACCAACACCACTTTATTTTATTATTCCTACTCTGAGATCTCTATGCATCTCAGAGAAAGTAAACAAGAACAGTTAGTACAAAACTTATTGTGCTCTTTCTTCAGACACCTGCAAGATCAGGCCACCCATTAATAACTCGCATACAAGCATCAGGATCTTATTCATATGTGAAGCAAAGAATGGTCCCATGAGCAATTGACAGCTCAAGCTGTTATGCTGGTACACCTGTGGCAGTTTGGCTTTCCTAAGCAACTCTGATTATAAGCACCTTATTGTGCTTTTGAAAGATGACCTTGTCACTATAATCAAGGAAGAAAATGTATAATCTGTTTAAAATCCCTCAAAAATGTTGCTATTATTACCATTCAGACAACTGCATTATTTTATTTTTAAACTACTTTTCATTCTTCATGTTTTTCTCCATGAGACTCTGCTGAAAACAAACTATGCCCTATCGGACTATCCTAGTTAATAAATATGGCATCCGCCAGCATTCTTATATTGTAACTAAATTACATGCATTCTCTCTTTCTCTTAACTGAAAGCTTCTGCCTTCTTCCTAACTTTGAGTTGAAGCAAAGACATCCCTTTTCTTCTTCTAGTCTTTATCTACCTCCCACAGATAGTATTGGCAGCAAAGGCTGCCTCTCCCTTTCTACACTAGCTTTATCACAACCCCTCAACTACTTTTAAAAGCCTTTGGAGGCAGGGAAGGTGACCCATTTTCCTTCTGGATCCTTGTTGAAGGTCTGAGGATGGTAATTATGATGCTCTGAATAGCAAGAGCTTCATGCACTAATTCTGAAACAGCGATATCCCTGAGGATTCCCTCTTCTCTGAGGTACAGTGATTGTGGAGTTAATGCATATTACTAGTGGGTATGATAGACCCAGTCCCTCAAGTTAATGGAATGCCACTCCCCAGAAATAATTTAAAAGTATAACTGCTATTTCTATGTCAGTAGTCCAGTTTCATTTTCAAAGTGTCAGAACTCTCTGTAGCAGTCTCTCACTTTTGATTGCCTTTCCTTTCAGTCAGTTGGCCCCTCCCCTTTTCCTTACCCCTTACATTGGCAGCATCAGTTTCTTTCTTTAATTCCATACCTCCTAGAGCCTTTGGTGACAGCAAAGTCCTATGTTTCTTTTCTGCAACTGCACTAGACTTCTACTCTTCAGGTACCTCATCCAACATTTGGTGGCAGTTAAAGAATGCCTCTCCATCTTTTAAGCCATCCATTACCTTTCCACACTCACTCCCTCCCTACTCCTACACTATTTCCAACAGCCATTTTAGGCAGTAAAGATTATGCCCCTCCTCTACTTTCCTCCTGTACTTTCCTATTCACACAGTCTTTGATAGTATCTTACGTTACCCATCATCATTTCTACTGCTTTGTTACCTTTCCATCCCTCACCTTTGACATGTAGCCTTTGGTGGGGAGCAAATGTTACACTTCTGGCATTATAAACCTCTTCTAACTTGCTACTCTTCCATTCACTGGCTGCCAGAACTAGCTGTCCATTTCATTTTACACCAGTATCCTTCAATTATCCACCTGTCCTTTTAACCCTTGGGAAATATTATCTCCATTCATAATTTGTAGCTATTGCTTCACTAAATCCCAAGACAATCACATC
>NC_056732.1:82351402-82433902 GCF_019279795.1 Protopterus annectens | reverse complement strand
TGCTTGATAACCAGAATAAATACTGAATGCTGCATTTGTTATTAAAGTGATTGCCAGCAATTATTTATTGTTATTTATCTGGGGTAGAACACTGATCCCATGGGGCATTTTCAGGCTTACCCCAGTAATGCTGTTTGATTATGTGACTTGGTCAGAGTAATTCAGGCAAACTGCAGCTGGGGTATTCAAACCTGTATGATGAGAATCACCCTGTTTATAGCTAATTTAATCTTTGGTGCCACCTTCCATAAAGTTCATCTAAACACAGCTCACCTAAAATCATCCCAATCTAAGGTGTAGCCTTCAGAGCTGCTAGAACAGTGTTCTTCCATCTGGAGGACTATTGATTGCACACACTGTTCTGTCTCTGTTGCTGTTCATTATCTATTTACCTTACAAGTTTTAGTGAAGAATAGCTGTGGTGATGTGTACTGTATATGTCAGTTTAGAGCAATTCATGTGCAGGGGTACTGTATATCATTTCAGTACAGAGTGGCTCTGTCTGGAGCAGTGGCAGTGGAAAGTACAATATTCTTACACAAACTAAAGTACATTGGCACACACTGAAGTATCAAATGACCTCCTTCAACAAACTTCTGTGATGGAGTCTAGTCTAAGATGCTAAAGACATTTCATGCTTTTGAGTATAAAAGTCTATTTTAGTACTTCAATGGATTCTTGCATCTGCAGTCTGATGTACTACTTTGATTTCTGTTTTCAGAATCTGAGTTTTGTGTGCTGTAGAATGATAAAGGTGTGGCTGAGTTGTGTTTGTACAAATTACTATACCCTTTCAGCATTGTTTATTTCAGCTGCAAGATGTAATATCTTTTTTAGTGGAGTGTAACTCTTGATAGAGGGAAATTAATTGCCTCAATGTGTAGTGTCTGTGGTGTTAGGTACTACATTTTGTCAGTGTAGAATGGCCCTGATTGTAGGTACTTTGTTGTCTCAATGTGGAGTGGCTCTGGTAGAAGGTACTATATCATCTTACTATGAAATGGGTGTAATGTGAGATACTGTATTTTCAAACTGTAGACTGGATCTGTAGAGGGTACTTTATCCTGTCAGTATACAATGCCTGAACTAAAGGGCGATAAATCTTTTAATATAGACCAGCCCTGGTGGAGGATACTATATCCTCTCATTGTAGATCAACTTTATTAGAGGGTGCTATGTCATCTCATTGTAGAGCATTTTTATGTGGAGTGTATTATATCTTCTCATTACAGAACAGCCCTAGTGCAGGGTACTATATAATTTCATTGTAGAGTAGCTCTAGTGCAGGGTACTATATTATCTCATTGTAGAGTAACTCTAGTGCAGGGTACTATATCATCTCATTTCAGAGTAGCTCTATTATAGGGCACTATATTGTCTCATTGTAGAGTACCTCTGATGGAGGGTACTATATCATCTCATTTCAGAGTAGCTCTAGTACAGGGCACTATAGCATCTCATTGCGGAGTACCTCTGATGGACGGTACTATATCATCGCATTGTAGAGTAACTGTGATGGAGGGTACTATATCATCTCATTGTAGAGTAGCTGTGATGGAGGGTACTATATTATCTCATTGTAGAGTAGCTGTGATGGAGGGTACTATATCATCACATTGTAGAGCAGCTTTTCTGGAGGGGTTATATCATCACAGTAATCACAGTGTAGAGCAGCTCTGGTGAAAGGTGTTATATCCTCTTACTGTAGAGTTTTTGTAGAGGGGCTATATTGTCTCAGTGTAGAGCAGCTATACTGGTGGATAATCATAAACTCTGCATAGACCAGATACTAGATGAGAATAATGCATCTGTTATGCAGACTGACTGTGGTGAATGGCACCTTTTCAGTCCTCAGGGATTCTGTTTGAGGGCACATTATCCTATCCTTTTAAAATGTTTCTGTGCTAGAAGCTAGTATATGCTGTCAGTGCAGAGAGGTTCTAGCAGAGGGCATGACATACTATCAGTGTAAACTGGTACCAGTAGAAGAGTATGATATCTTCTCAGAGAAGAGTGATGCTGGTGGTGGCGACTATATCCTCTGAGTATAAAGTGCTGGTGATAAACTGTACTATATCCTGTCAGTATGAAGTGATGGTGATAAACGGTACTATATCCTGTCAGTATAAAGTGATGGTTATAAATGGTACTATATCCTGTCAGTATAAAGTGATGGTGATAAACAGTACTATATCCTGTCAGTATAAAGTGATGGTGATAAACGGTATTATATCCTGTCAGTATAAAGTGATGGTCAGAAATGGTACTATATCCTGTCAGTATAAAGTGATGGTTATAAATGGTACTATATCCTGTCAGTATAAAGTGATGGTGATAAACAGTACTATATCCTGTCAGTATAAAGTGATGGTGATAAACGGTATTATATCCTGTCAGTATAAAGTGATGGTCAGAAATGGTACTATATCCTGTCAGTATAAAGTGATGGTGATAAATGGTACTATATCCTTCCAGTATAAAGTGATGGTGATAAATGGTACTATATCCTGTCAGTATAAAGTGATGGTGATAAACGGTACTATATCCTGTCAGTATGAACTGATGTTGATAAACGGTACTATATCCTGTCAGTATAAAGTGATGGTGATAAATGGTACTATATCCTGTCAGTATAAAGTGATGATGATAAATAGTACAATATCCTGCCAGTATAAAGTGATGGTAATAAATGGTACTATATCCTGTCAGAATAAAGTGATGGTGATAAACGGTACTATATCCTGTCAGTATAAAGTGATGGTGATAAACGGTACTATATCCTGTCAGTATAAAGTGATGGTGATAAATGGTACTATATCCTATCAGTATAAAGTGATGGTGCTGGATGGTACTATATCTTCTCAGTAAAAAGTGATGGTGCTTGTGCCATGCAAAAGACATATTGGTGAGACAGATATGTGTCTCAGGGATCCTCATGCTCTGAAATAGGCTTCTCATTCATGTGAAGCAGAATCCATCCCTAACCCTATTTAAGCATAACCTTCACCAATGGATGGGAAATTGAAAATTCACCACTGGTCTTGCCTTCATGTCTTTGATAGACAGATGCTGACATAAATGTTCAAGCTAAAATACCCCCACCATATAACCTCTGGAAACTTCCTGACTAACATACTCCTCCTAATAAACACCCATGATACATGGGGACACACTTGGGTTGACTTGCACAGTTAAGCTTATAAAGGCCCTGATGCTTGTTAGCTTAGTATATACCTATGAACCTATGAAGTAGATATAGTGTATTATGGCTCCCTATAAAGGTTGTATTGCTTCACACTTTACACAAATGTACATTAGTATATCTATATCTGCATCTATCTGTATTTATCTCTCTATCTCTCTCTCTCTCTCTCTCAGTTCCTTTCATGCCATTCAGAACATCAAGCAACAAACACCCCCCAGGCACTCATTGTTTCTGTAGCAGTTACATTTTTAAGGGGTCAGGTTGCTAGCCCAGTGCCCTACCTTCTTTGGTGGGGTGTACCATACATTTGCACACACACTCACACCTAGGGCCAATTCAGCTACTGCATGTTTTTGAAATGTGGGAGGAAATCAGAGTACCTGGAGGAAACCAATATGAACAGAGGGACTCCACACAGAAGGCACACCAGCCAATAATCGAACCAGCGAACCTCTTGCTGTGAGGCAACAATGCTAACTGCTGCACCACTACACGTATACACACACACACACACACACATATATATATATATATATATATATATATATATATATATATATATGTATATATATATATATATATATATATATATATATATATATATATATTTGTGTGTGTGTGTGTGTGTGTGTGTGTGTGGCGTTTACATACTACTGATATGCTTGTGTCGTATTTTGCCCAGGAAGTTTCCTGGTATGGGTCACTCACCTGCATGTATGGGCAGTATAAGCACTCACATGATATCTAGCAGAGATGCTCATGAAGATGACATCCATGTTACACATAAGCTGGCAGCAGTTTGAATACAACACCTTCTAGTTGACATGCACAGTCACAAAACAACCGATCCACAAGTACGGCAAGTGCTAATGACCAAAATACTATATGCAAATGAAAAAAATCACAGCCAGCACTCAAAAGTGTGGAAATGTAAATCCATTTATTGTGGTGACACAATCCAAAGAGTCATGCAAAGCACAAACCCACAAAAATCAGACCTGTTTCGGCAAAAGAACTTGCCTTCCTCAGTGAAAACAATTCAATTAATGTCCACATACTAATATATATACACTCACACATAAAAAAGCAAACATATAATTGGATGGTTACAAATATTCATTCAAACCCGGGGTAAATAAACCCCCCTAGTCTAAGTATCCAATTTTTTTCTTTCTTATTAAGTAAAGCATGCCAACCAATTTTATTTGCCCTATCTCCCTGAATTTTATCAATAATTACAAATCTGAACTGTGCTGTAGGATGCGTAATAGAATGTTTATACAAGGCATTAGATTGCCTTTTGTTTCTCACATCACTCATGTGTTCGGAGATACGAATTCTAAGGGTACAAAAAGTTTGACCAATATAAAAGGCAGAACAGGTGCAGATTGCTGAATAAATCAACCAATCAGAACTACAATTACATAAAACTGTTACCTCATATACTATAGAGGTATTTTTGATAGTGAACTGCTGGGATTTCACAACAAACTTGCATAAAGAGCAATGACCACAAGGACAACAGCCAAAACAACCAACTTGGTACTCATTGCTTTGGATTCTTAGTTGGGGACCTTGATACTCATTGTTTTGAATTGTTAGTTGGGTTTCCATATAGTAGCCAAACATTCCATTTATGCTGTGCTCATGAGGTCATAAGAAGGCCGAAACATGCATGTCCACAGCTAGTGGGGTTTGGCTTTATTGGCCTGAATTTATCCATAACAGTCTTAAAAAGAAAAAGTTGTGGATATTCAGAATTGCCATATAGCTGAAACACCTGATCTCCTTATGGGGTCATTTGCATATGTCCCATATTGCCTGCAATTCAAGAGGTTTCAAGGTATCACACAGTGAAAAGTCTAGCTTGGCTAGAATTTTCTTTTAGTTTTTACTGATTAGTTTTTCTGTGTGACCTTAGTACTCATGTTTTGGACTGTTAGTTGGAATATTTTGTGCTAGTCACCCCAATGGTAATGGACATCAGTTGGGTACAATAACCTTTTGTTTCCAAATGGTAGCTGAACATTCCACTTATGCTGTGCTGGTGAGGTCATAAGAACGCTGAAATGTGCATGTCCACAGCTAATGGTGTTTAGCTTTATTGGCCTGAATTTGTCCATAACAGACTTAAAAAGAAAAATTCATGGACAGTCAGAATTGCCATATCGTTGAAACACCTGATATCCTTATGGGGTCATTTCTATATATCAACAACGCTGTGGATAAGCACTCAAATTAACCAATAAAACAAGTAAAAGAGTGCTAGAGTAAAAACTGAAGTCGAACGAGGTATATAAAATTCTTTTATTTAATCCACACCATGCAGCAGATATACTCCATAAACGCTTTTACACATCAAATCCGCGTAATGATTAATTGATTTAAACACTGGTCATCTGATGAAGTCTTTTCTACTGAGGCAAAAATGCGAATTTGATGTGTAAAAGCGTTTATGGAGTATATCTGCTGCATGGTGTGGATTAAATAAAAGAATTTTATATACCTCATTCAACTTCAGCTTTTACTCTAGCACTCTTTTACTTGTTTTATTTCTATATATCCCATGTTGCTTTTAATGCAAAAGGTTTACGGTATCACACAGTGAAAAGTCTAGCTTGGTTAAAATTTTCTTTCAGTTTTTTAACATGAGCAAGAGCACAAATCTGCCACCAGAAGGGCTTGTTCTGCTGTCATACATCCTTTGTGGAAGCGAGGAACAGCTCATGTTGACTTCTGTTGAATGACCACCTGTTTGATTGTTAAGATGCACCTTTGTGAGAATGCTAAGGTGTAACTAGGGTGAGACAAAGAGGGATAGCTGACCCTGGTGCAGAGTGTTAGGAGGCACAATCAGCAGATCCCACTTTGTCTTTTGTTTATTACCAGTACTCCTCAATTAAAAGCTGAGTATGGTGCCAGATCAGGGTTTGCACCCCGCTCAAAAATTGGTAGTTACACTTCAGAGAGACATAATCAGAAAACAAATAATGGCTTTATCATTATACTTCGAAAAAGCTTCCTGTCTGTTTTGTAAAATCTGTTATCTAGTATATTAAAGTAACAACATTCGTTTGCAAGTAGTTGTAATATGCTAAAAAATTCCACACACTATGAAAAAGCAAAGAAAATTTTCACTGACTTGCTGAAGTTGTTTTACAAGACACAGTAGTGCTAAACTATCAGTTCTTACTCAGGATTGGAATTAACTCCTATTTAGAATCTTATTTAAGGCAGATCTAACCACAAGATGGCATTTGCCTCTGATGCTGCCAAGGCATTTTGTCTATATTTGACAGCAACTGTAATTACTTTCTGAACATTTTGCAAAGTTTAAATATAGCCTCTTGAGGAAAACTTGCACCACATGCATGGAATTTGTAATACAGATTGCCTGGAGGCAGAATGTTAATTTAAAATAACTACAAAAGGGAAATGCAGTGGATAAGAGACATTATCATGGTACATTAGTAAACTGCCTGAACAATATTTCCAAGTTGTGCCAGGTGTCCCTTTCAGCAAATAGAATTATTGCACATCTCAAACATTATGAGAAATTGCTTTATCCTATTAGTTTACAGATGTGTCACATTTTCATTTTATCTACTTCTGTCAGCCATTTACCTATTCTTTCTCTGAAAAACTGTGATGTGCAGAGTAGGACATAGCTGTCTGACTGTACTGCATATTTTAATAAATTACGTTGTGACATTTCACTGTTCTATCCAGTACACCACACAGGGGAGTCAGTGCTATTGCTGTAAGTGTTTTGCTCATGCTCTCTAATTTTACAAAAACAAGTACATAGCTACAAATTTCAGATATTTAGGGAACAATATTTTGTGGTTTGTGTGGGATACAGCAATGTTTTGTAGACATGCACATTCAGACCTCTGCAGGCAAGCTGCCTTAAGATGTAAAGAGCCTTCACATCAGTTTGTGATTCTTTTAGCCTTGGTAGTTGGGAACGTTGACTATTGGTCTATATACTAGCTGCCTGTGCTTATTTTTTTTCTTAGAAATGGAATATGGCAAATTAGCTCCTTTATCAATAAGCTACTAAACTAGTAGTGTTGTTTCTTGTAGATTAAAATTGGAAAGAAAAATGTTTCAGGTTAAATTAAATTAATTTAACATGGATAATGATTTTGCGTTTATAAATTATGCATAGACGGTGTCTAAACCAGGTGTGTGTACAGTTAATAAGGAGAGATGATATTTAGGTATATTGCTATGTGTCTGCGTGTGTACACAAACACATATAAGTTCATAGGGTTGCTACTAGGCTAATGACTACCAGGGCCTTTAGAAGCCTAGCTGCACACCGCAACCCAATTTTGTCCCCAAGTACCTTGGGTGTCTATTAGGATGAGGGGTATATTATAATGGTTTTCTGCAGGGGATGTTCATTTGGAAATATTTTTTTTACTGATGGCATCTGTCCATCAGAATCAAGGAGACAAACCAGGAGTGAATTTGCAATTAACCATCCAATAGTCAAGGTTTCGTTTCATTAGGATCAGGGATGAACTCTGCTTCACATGCATGGAAAGTTTATTCCATAACATAGAGATCCTTTGAGATATATATTTGTCTCTCTAGCATGTTCTATTTATGTCATAAAGCAAAGTTCAACTCCTTGGATCTAGTGTTTCTGGTGTTGTTTGTTTTGTGGATGTGCAAAAGATTCATCAGGGCTGGATATGAAAATACCTTATAAGCCAGGCATAGATTGCCTGCCTCTCAGTAGCCTGTAGGAGACTTGAGTACAGAAATAAGTCCTTTAGGTAATGTATGTAGGACAGGGTATTCATGCCCTGGATTTTCCAGATGAGGAACCTTTGTGAGCATTCAAACTGTAGCAAGAGTCTGGTTAATGGAAAACTCTACCTTCCCCTACAGTTTAACTCAACTGTTAGGATGCTTTTCTCCCTATAATATGGTTCCAGTATCATCTAGGTACCAAAAGCCTGCTTATACTTTATGAACCTTTCATTTTGTTGCCTTGGAATCAAAGGAAGGGAAAGACCACCCACTTTTTTTCAAGTTTTACTTCTCACATAATTTTTAGAGGAATTTGTCTGCAACTCCATGATGACACAGAGAAATCTGTAGTTTACCCTGTCAGGTACTGATGACAATCTTATACAGGTAATTAGTCCTGCTGATGTCAGGAGCTCAGTAGCTGCTGTAAAAAAGATAGTGTGAAACTGCTTTCCACTATTTTTATTGCAGAGAGGAAGAGAATGTGCAGTGATTTGAAGCTGTTTTCAATGTAACTGTACCTTTCATATCAAAGCATAGCAATTAGATCAGTCAATGGTTCAAAGGCAGTTGTCACCTCTTTTGACAAGCAAAAACAATTCTCCACCAGGTTAGGATCAGTCCATCCACACTTTAGAAAATAATTCCACTCAAAAGCCATGTAAAAATGTATTATAGAGGTAGAATACAAATACGGACTGGGTATTTGGGTATACGGATTTTGGATTTTACCTCTATAATAAATTTTTAAGTGGAATTATTTTCTACAGTGTGGATGGACTGATCTTGACCTGGTGGAAAATTGTTTTTTGCTGGCCCTTCATTACTTCACCAGTACACCGTTTGTCTTTTCAACCTCTTTTGACAAATGTACATAAGCAGTATGACAATATTGAAATGCTAAGCTTTAAACTTTAAATGTTTGTTGTTTATATATATATATATATATATATATATATATATAAAGATGTGTGTGACATTTAAAGAAAAGTCAGAAAATATTGCTTCTTGTAATTCTTGTAAAGTATCAAAACATTTACCAATTTTCTGCCCTCCCACCACAATAGGACAAAACTGCCCAAGTAAGGATTTTGCTGTAAGTTGTGAGACAGCTGGCAACCCTATCAACTAGGTGCTCTGATACTGTTTATAAGAAGTTTTTTTATAGTTTCTTGTGACATCCTCAGGCCTGAGGAGAGGGGGGTGCAGCCAATACATCACTCATGGGCCTGTGAAGCTCAAGGGGGCCCAATGAAGCCCAAGAAACATCACAAAAAATGAAACTTGTCATTATCTCGAGAAGGAGACGTCCTTACAAACTAAGACAAAGAACGGCGCAAGAACTTTCGCGTACAAGATTGCGAAGTGTTGAGTGAGATCGAAGCAATAGAAGGCCGTGACAATGATAAAATACTTTTGAAGTTTTGAGTGACATAATACGGTGCATTCAAGATCCAATGAACAAAAACTTGTGAAAGTGACTATCAACAAGTGTTCTCACATGTTCATTCCTACTAACTTCAAACTTATTGCTCGGATTACTCCTCCTTGCTTTCCCGATGAATCCCAGGAGGAAGAAGAAAATGGGACACGAGCGATGCTGATTCATTGTGGACTGCAAAGAAGACTTTACAGGAAAGCGAAGAAGGAAATAATTCCACAGGTAAAGTTCCCTGTAAATGCTGTAATTGTAGCATAAAGGACCACTGACATTCTTGATAGCAATATGGCAAATTTCTATGTTCTATATTTCATTTCAGGTACCGGCCTTAAGCATGTCTTCTCAAAATTCTGGAGCTCAAAAACGTAAACAAAAACAAAAACGTGATGAGATTAATAAAAAAGGACTGCAAACACTCTTTCAAGTTGGTGTTAAATGCAAAACAAGAGAAACTGACAAAAATGAAACTTTAGATTTGGAACATGGTGAGCCAAATGTAGAACTGAAACAAAAGACAGAATCTCATGAAGCCAGTTTAGATTTTCAAAAAAACATCAGCTCAAGTAAATCCTAATGTGATTCTTGCACAAAAGGTGGATGACGCGAATGTGGATTTGGAGTATGGAGGATATGAGAGAAAAGGAGATTTGAAGGAATAAGTGAATGTTATTAATGAAAAGAGAAGTGAGGCAACGAGTAAGTCAATGTCTACAGAATCTGGCCATGGTGAAGAAAAGAAAAGTAATATTGAATTTGACATTGGACTTCTTGTAACAGAGGATCCTTCTCAGTTGGATATAGAAAACTGTGTTATGGAAGAAAGGTCATATTGGCAATCCTAAAACATTTCCCAAAGATATGAATAACCAAGTTTTTCCAGAAAGCATGCTAACATTTCGAAATTTGAATGGTGAGAAATATGTCAGAGATTGGCTTGTCTGGAGTGATGTTAAACAAGCATTATATTGTTTTCCCTGCCAATTATTTTGGAACAATCTGTGTTGCAACATTAGCTCCGCATCCAAGTCTATGCTTGCATCATCAGAAGGATGGTCAGCTGCTGGAAAGTGGCGAAAATGATGTAGTCGCATCCCAGAACATGAGAGAAACAATAGTCATAGGCAATGCTATCTGGCTTGGCGAGAAGTAGAAAGACGCCTGTCTTCTGATAAGGGCATTGGAAGTCTCTTAGAGGCATCAATTGCAACAGAATCTGTCAAGTGGTACAACATTATGAAACAAATCATTGATGTTATACTATTCCTTGGAGAATGTGGGCTTGCTTTGCGTGGTAGCTCACAGCGCATTGGTGACAAGGACAATGGAAATTTTTTGGGGCTAATAGAATTGTTGTCTCATTGGGATCCAATTCTAAAAGAACATGTGTTGCAAGTTAAAGAGTCATAAGAAAAGGGGGAACGACTTTAAGTGCATTATCTCTCTGCTGATTCTCAAAATGAGTTAATTGCTGAATGTTCTGAACTTGTAAAACAACACATTTTGCAGGATAGAAAGACTGAAAAGTACTTTGCAGTGATAGCTGATTCCACACGGGATGCATCTCATGTGAGCAGACACCATTCCTGCTACGTTATGTAATTCAGAATGAATCCCAGTTTGAAATTGCAGAAGGATTTCTGAAATTTGTTGACTGCAGTGACAAAACTGGATCTGACATAGCACAGATGTTCGCAGATGCATTGAACGAACATGATATTACACTCTCTGACTGCCGAGCACAGGGTTATGACAACGCAGCCAACATGTCAGGAAAATATAAAGGTGCACAAGCAAGAATACTTGAGCAATGTTCAACAGCTATATTTTCTCCATGTGGATGCCACATACTCAATTTGTGTGGAAATGATGATGCATAATGTATTCCTGAAACCATAACATACTTTGGAACTATAAAAACTGTTTATAACTTGTTTAGCTCTAGTCCACATCGATGGAAAATTTTGCAGAATCATATTGGCTGTTCTCTTCATGGCATATCTAGCACACGGTGATCAGACCACGTTGAAAGTGTGAAGCCCTCTGTAGCCCATCTGCCTGGCATCAAATTAACATTAGAAGACCTCTTGAAGCTGAACCTAACTGCCAAAACAAGAACAGAGATTAATGGAGCTTTGTCTTATGTGACATCATTCGTTTGTGAGATAATGTCTGCTGTATGGTATAAAATATTAGTTCCAGTTGCCAATAGCTGTAACAAAGTTATCCAATCCAGAAATGCAACACTGGACATTGAAGTGTCCAACATAAAAACCTTGATTTCAGAACTGACAGATCTCCGCAACAGCTGGAAAAGTATGTGGAGTGAAGCTAAGCATGTTGCTTCCAATTTACACATAGAAATTAAACTATCTGGAAGTCATGGTGATGCAAAACGCAAAAGGAGGTTCCATGGTGAAGATGCCAAATTGTCACAACAACATGAAACGGATGACTCCCCTGAAGAAGCATATTTCAGAAAGTCTGTTTTCTATGTAATGTCGGATAATGTTATTGGTGGACTCACAGTTCGTTTCAATGCTGCAGTGAACATTTCTGAGAAGTTCAGCTTCCTCTGGAAGTACCTAGCAATTCCTGTAGATGAGCTGAAAGAAAAATCAAAATCACTGGCAAATCAATATCCTGCTGATATCAGTGAAGATCTTGTAATGGAGATGAGTCATCTGCCATCTGTTCATCGATCAAATTTTGGAGAGAACCAGCTGAGCCCATTGGAGCTGCTGAATTGCTTGAAAAAGTACAAACTGGAAGGACTCTTTCCAAATATATGCGTCGGTCTGCATATTCCGTTGACAATTCCTGCCACTGTTGCCTCTGCAGAGTGCTCATTCAGCAAGCTAAAGCTGGTAAAAAAATTTCTAAAATCCACTATGTCACAAGCGCGACTAGTAGAGTTGGCAAGACTCAGTACTGAGTCTGATCTAGCAAAACAGATTAATTTTGATTATGTAATTCAGAGTTTCATTAGGAAAAAGGCCAGGAAAGCACCTTTGTTCAGCAGACAATAAATGCTATTATAAACGTCTTTTACTTTTATAAATATATTACTTTATTATTACATTTATACTTATACATACTTATCTAAATGTATCAATGTAATCTGCAATTGTTAGAAATAAATAAAATATACACACTTACATGTGTGTGTAGAATTTTGTATAAGGGCCCACACACCTTATTTGCACCTGGGCACGGATTTTCTCTCAGTGGCCCTGGACATCCTTCCAGAGGAGGATGCATATCTGGTGCACAGATTCTTGGGAAGAGACATCCTTACACAAGTGGAGTTCATGAGCATCTTCTAATCAACAAAGGAAATGTAACAATTGACAGCAACCAAGATATGCAGCTGAATTTACTTCAACGTACATGTGCTATGTGCCCTGTAATTAAAACATTAGGAAAGGGAAATCTGAAGTACTTTAACTATCTGTCTATCTATCTATCTAGCTATCTAGCTATCTAAATGAATGAAAATGCAAATCTTTCCACTACTGACACTTGGGTTAATATGAATTGGTTTCAAATCCTCTCCTTTCCAGTAGCAGCTGTCACTTATACATGAAACTGCAAGGATCCCTCAGGGCAGTGACAGTTTTGACAGCTGAGGGAGAAGTGCAGGGGGAGGGGGCAGTCACTTCATCTTAGACTACAAAAAGATACTTTAGGCTTGCAATTTAGCTACTTTTTTGGTTGCATATGTTTAGTATACTGTAAACCAAGGCCTGAGTCACAAACAAATGAGGGCTATTCAAAAAATAAAAGAGGCAGCCCTGTTAAGTACGGCATATAAGATAACAGTGACTGACACTAATCCCATTATATGTCAGTGGAATGGGAATGCACCACTACTTCCTTATGCCTAGCATAACTCATGTAAAGCAGGCTTGAAATGGATTGTGGGAAAGAGAAAGGTTTGAAGAAAAACAAGATCATATTGATGTATCCCCCCCACCCCGTTGGCAGCCATTTTGCAGAAAACTTATCAAACTTCTATAAGAAGCAGTCATAATGATTTTGAGGTATTAAAATAGCTTAAAAACAGGTGGAGTTTTCCTTTAAGTGCATTGTACTCACTGATAGATCTGATAAGGGCTAGGTAGAGTGGTACTATAACTTCCTTGGACCCGGATGCCATACCCTTACCTATAAGTTGGGTGACAGAGAAAGATTTTCTTATTATCTTTGATGTGTTGGTCAAAGTCCAGATAACTGTCTACATATGTTCCAAAATACCTAACTGCCAAGTTGACTCTTAGGGTGCACAATTTCCCAAAGGACAATATAATACATTTCTTGGCACTGAGTTTTAAGCTATGGCTTTGCCATCAGTAATTTGTCTGTGTTAGACCCTCTTGCAAGATATTGGTGTTCTGTGGAGAATTTACAGTCATCTGAAAGTTGATTAGACTTGTCAGACTGATGGGTCTGTTGTTCCTGGGCCAGTTTATGGTCCTTCTTTATGAACAGGGATGACCATTGTGGTCCTCTGTTCACTTGGTAAATAACTTGTTTTGAGGCTGTAGTTGAAGAGTACCTCAAGTGGTCTTGATAAGTCATGCTTTAGATTATTTAGGAGGCAACTCGAGGTATTGTCAGGGCCCACTGAGGCAATGTTTCTGTCCTTAGAAAGCGCCATCAGAACCTGATGCCTGCTAATAGTTGTGGGGAGTATGTTAGAAGGGGTTTTACAGTGGGCAGCTATGGAGGAGTGGAAGATAAATTTAGAGCTAAATTTATCAGCCAGTAGATTCATTATCTCTCCCAGATCAGTGAAGTTAGTGCTGTTTACTTCCAGTTCATCACACTGCTGTATGTTATCTTTAAGGTTCTAGACATATTTGAAGGCCTTGTGATTGTCTTTAGCCTGAGAGGCTATTCTGACCTTGTAATTGGCTTTTTCTGAAATTAATTAGACCTATTAGCTTCTTGTTTAGTTGAATTAGAGAGCTCTTGTCTTTATGGGAGTTGCTCTTTCTGATTTTGCTCTTTCTGATTTTGGCCATGACTTTTTTCTTTTGTTATATATCCTGTTGAGGTGAGGATTCCACCAGTGGGGTCTGTTTTTCGTGTTTGTTTTGGGCTTATTTCTGATAGGTACAACAGTCTCTATGCAGTCATCTACATGTTTGTGTGGGTCTATATTAGAACATTCAATATTTAACAGTTTGAATCAATAAAGGTCGACCTTTAGTGACTGAACTGTTAAAACATCGAATGTTCAGAAAAAAAATAAAAACAAAAAAAAAAAAATGAAACGGTGTAGGCAAGCCCCCCTGCACCCCCCACACCCACTGCTACTTAAATATACCAACTCTGAGACCGCACTACATTGAAGTAAATGGAAATCTCCCCTTGCGGAAATTTCCTTTTACTTGTTCGATGTTCGGCAGTTTCGCTATTCTCATGTCGACAATGTCCGATTCGACATTGTCGGCTTTTGAGAATCTAATATAAACCCATTTGTGCAAGGTATCTGTGAATAATTCAGGAAGCTGTGGTCTTGGGGATAGCGTGAGCCTTGAATTTTGACAAACTGATGCTTAATAGGATGTAGTTTACCTTAGAATAGTTCCTAACTGCTAGAGGTTTTGTTTGATTTTCTGAGTTGATTTTTATTTCAAAGGAAACAGCTCTGTGATCCAGCTACACTGGTAAAAATGTGACATGGGGGTGAGCACTAGTTTCTCTGTTTGGAGCATGTATTATCTTGTCCAGGGTGTTTGTGTTAATAAAGTTCAGCAAACATTGTGCCTGTGAGTTTGAGATGGTGTATGTTTCCCAGACTATAGAAGGATGATTAAAACATCCCAAGAATAGGGTATTTGGTTAGATGGTGAATGCCTCTAATAGGTCTCGGTAAGAGTTGTAAGACTCTCGGGACACAGATGGTGACCTATAGCTAGCTAGGATATGGTATGGGCCCTTAACTATGGTGACTTGCATGTGAATGAACTCTGTGGCATCATCCTGCTTAACCAACCTGGAGGTATATTTGTTGTTAACTTAGATCAAGACACCTCTGCCTTTAGTCCCTGTCTGTGCTGTTATTGGTCTAAATGTGTGGAAGGCACTGTAACCTTGTAGTGCCAGAGTACTTTCAATGGCTTTAATCCAAGTCTCGGTAACTACACAGTTGTCTTCATTTTCTAGAGTACAGAGGGCTTGTAGGGTGTGAAGTTTTTTTTGATTAGGTTTCTACCATTGAGCAGTAATACCTTAAGGTTTCTTTAAGTCTTTTTTGCTATGTTTGTAGTTTTGTCATTTTGACATTGCCTAAAAAAATGTCTAAGAAGTGGATAAAGTTTTAGCCAATATTCGACAGCCTGGGGGGACAGGTACAGACCATCTTTGGCAAAGCAACGTGATCTGTTAACCATGTCCTCCAATGATGACAGATATTTGATCCCCCTGGAATTTCACCAGAAACTAAGCCAACTATTAAAATCAATAATTTCATGTTCATACTGAGGCATCATCCTCGGTGAAGGTAGAATGCTGCCCAATGCAAGTCTCATACCTGTCTGTGGCACATCTTCTGAGAACTCTGTAATGTCTCTTTTCATATAGTCTAATGAAGTAAGTCAGAGGTCATTGACACCCACATGGACTATAATAGGGTCTAATTAGTACCTGGGGTGTAGTGACCTGAATGTGTGCATGATATTGCAGATCTTGGCTCCAAATAGGCAACTAATTGTTATCTTCTCATTGCCTAACCTGCTGGGTGGGGCATCTGTGTGTCATACAATGAAATCCCCAATGATAAGAGTATAAGGTAAAGTATATGCTTGCCTTATAGGCTTTGTTCTTGTGGACCATTGGCTGTAAGCTTATATGAGATGTTTGGTGTTGCTTTTGGTGTGTGCATTAGTGATTGCTGAGGAATACTGATGCTGTTAGACAGCTTAAGAAGTCTTTGAGGTTTTGGAAGGTTTCTTTTAAGTGCTTCAGTATAAGAAGATGTGTGTGTGTGTGTGTGGTGAGCGGTATGTGTGAGGGATGAAGTGTGTGTTCTTAACAATCTCGTTTGTAAATGAAATATTTGCCTCCAAAGAAGTTGTGTGTTTACATCTGTCACATACTGTGTTAGTTTCTTTAAAAATTAACTGGTTGTCTGAGACCATAAGGCAATTGCTACATTGTCTCATGATGCCCATATCTACCAACCTGGCCACAGAGATGTTTGGAAATTGCATATCCATGCTGTCTGGTCCTGCATTAGGGTTTGCTATTATAGGTTAAGGATTGGGTATTAACAAGGGTCTCCTAGGGTGGTCTCTAGGGTTAAGGGCAAAATGTTAGTGCTAGGAGAAGATATTAATGCTGTTTGAGGGGCAAAGTAGCTTAACCCCATGCAATACCATCACTGTAACCCTTGCTTTATAGGTAAATTTTATTGTGCAAGCATTTGTTACTGTACAGGACACTGCTAACTGGGTGGTGAGCAGCTCCAGCAAACATGCCTAATTTATAGTAGACAGAAAAACTGAAGGATAACTTCCATGGCTTCTGCCCTGTAAATGACTGTACTTTGAGCTCCCTGGAGTGCTTCCTAACTCAGAGCAGCCAGGCAAACACCTTCTGCCACATTATGGATGATCCTGGAACTCCCATTGTAAAAGCTAAGCATAATTAGCTATTAAGTGCAATTCAGCAGTAAACAGCTAATTCTATTGATATTTCACCATCCTACAAGGTGAATTAGAAGTGTACAGTAGCTAAATCTGATGGTAAAGGCTATATGATGAATTTTGTTTAGCATACTGTAAGCAGTTATAAGATAAAATTCTTCTTCGTTAAAACTATCTGCATGAGTATCTTTATAAACTGCATAGTAGCAAATTGTGTGTGTGTGTGTGTGTGTGTGTGTGTGTGTGTGTGTGTGTGTGTGTGTGTGTGTGTGTGTGTGTGTGTGTGTGTGTGTGTGTGTGTGTGTGTTCAATAAATATTTTCAGTAGCTTATAACCCTTGACAAAATGCACCTAACATTGCAGCTGACAGCTCTTTGCACTACAGTTGCCAAGTGCTTCAAGACCACTTGAATTTAACTGCAGTTTGTTAAACACACATAGTTCGTCCAGTATCTACAGGAATTATTATTATTATTATTATTATTATTATTATTATTATTATTAGCAACTACATTTATTGCATGTTTTATAATATTGCTATTATTCTTTTGCTAAAGAAGAAATAATTTCCTAAGCAACACTGAAACAATCTACAGCTTAGTTTTCTCTTTTCATTTAGCATCTTTTAAGTGGCCAAGTTTTTAAAGCACCTGATAACTGTAGTGCAAAGGAGCCGGCAGCTGCGATGTTAGCTGCATTGTATCAAGGGTTATAAGCCACTGTAAATTCTTACTGCAAACAAACACACACACGCACACACACACACACTCACACACACACACACACACACACACACACACACACACACACACACACACACACACAAACTATTTGCTATTATACAGTTCCCTGACTTATTGACCTTGCTGTAATGCTCTGATATTTAACATTATAAGCCGTTAATGAAACAACCAAAAAACTCCAAATTTCTCTGTTCAGCCACCCCACTCAAACAGCGAGCCAAATTCTGATGAAGTCTTTGTTATATTCAGATGAAAGCGCTAAGTACTTTTTATGAAATTTTGTTGGTGAACTTATTTGGCTTGCTCTTTGAGTAAGGTGGCTGAACAGAGAAATTTGGAGCTTTTCGGTTGTTTTATATTTCTACTGTTTGGTTACCAAGATGTTAATGAGCATCATTATGCAGACAAAGGTTTAATTCCCTCACTATCTATTTGCAGTTTATTTGACTTTTATCACATTGCTTAAACAGACTGAAATTCACTAATGTGCCCCCAAACAATCATTGTTATTAATGAGCTTTACCTATTGAATAAGCAAATGCATGCATACATATCTACTTATGTAAGTATTTCATTTTAAGAACCATATATATTGTTTTATGTTACCAAACATATTACACATTTTGAACCAAAACTGTGTTTCTAAATAGCATGATTGCCTTTTCTGGCATATGTACACCTCATGCGTTGAATTTGATATCAGATGTTTTTATGCTGCTATCAGAGCAGGAGACATAGATCTTAACCATTTAGCACAAAAAAATCTGGACAAAGCCAAAAATAATGAAAATAGGGACAATTTTTAAATATTGCTCTTATTAAGCTTAGAAAGTTGCTAGAACAAAAGATCTTGTCTTACCATGCATTCTCCAAAGGACATGAAATTTGAAACTCAAATGACTGTCATTATTTAGTGAATTCAGTCCTCTCTGATTTGCCACAAAAATCCAGAATATCAAAAATGTTATGAAGAACAGACCAAAATTTGAAGCAAAAATCTGAACATTCTGCAAAAATCTGTACAGTTCAGAGAGAGGTATGGATGAGATCACAAACAAAGTAAGAATTAGTTGCAAAGTCAAATGAGTTCAGAAAGGATGATGTTAAAAATGTACCCTCTAATCAAGAGATCATCTTTAACTATATCGACAGCTAGAAACAGCAATATAACATGCAAAGTGAAACTGGCATATATTATCATTATGTCTTCAAAGTTTATATGCCACACTAATGAAACTAAGAAAGAAAGAAAATGAAAGAAAAAAATGCTTCTCACTCCAAGTGCATCCGTGAATTATTCTTACACTGCCCCAAACATAACAAGGTAGACAAAGCTCTTTCTTAGAACTGACAAAATTGTGATTTAGATGTGGAGAATAGCTTGAAACATATCTACAGGCTTTTTTACCTTTCGGTAAAAAAGTGAGGAAACTTGGAAAGATGGTGTCATTTGCAAGATTTTGTAAGCGTCACCAGTACACTTTGATTTTTTTTTTATTTTATATTAAATGTCTGATGTCATTTTAGAATTTTTCTATTTTATTACTAATGTGACTAAAATTTTGTAATATGGAAATTTATATAACATAAAATAATGTTCTTCTTTTTGCCAGTAATTTACTAAGACATCTTTCTCTCTCTCTTTTCTGTGATTTTCTTCCCCCTTGAATGGCAATCATCTGTTTACCAGTAGGAGAATCATCCAATCAGCCATCAGGATTCTACCATGCCCTAATGCTTGGTACCACCCCCCCCACACACACACACACATACACATACACACACATAATTTATAGGTACAGTGATCTTTACTACAGTCACATCCTACTTGTTTATATACGGTTCTTGGATGATGTCTTTATTTGTTGGAATGGCCCGAGAGAAAAGATTCCCCTATTTTTAGAATATATCAATGGCACAACCAGTTTTTTAAAGTATACACATGAGGTTAACAGTGAACAAATAGCATATTTGGATGTCTTACTGAAGAAAGAGTGTCAGTTGAAGGCCTTTGTAGCACAAATTCATAGGAAAGCAACCTATTCAAACAGCTTTCTGCATTTTGATAGTGCACACCCATTTAAACAAAAAAGAGAGGTAGTAAAGGAACAATTTGTAAGGGCAGCCCAGATGGTTAGTTTGTTTGATAACTTCTTAAATGAGTGTGACCATCTGAAAGCTATGTTTTGCAAGAGGGGTTACCCGTTATGGCTCCTTAATGAAGTCATGATTGAGGTGGTCAACAAAAGAGAAAGAGTTTTTTTTTTAAACCATTGTTAGGTCACCATGAGGTGATACCTGCCCAGGGCATGCCCCCCTATTGATGGCTGTTTGGTTAATAGAGTAGGAACTGACTTGACCCAATCTAATGTTGAACAGAATTCAAATTTTAAATGTGCTTTTATTACTACTTTTCACAGTAACAGTAAGGATGTATTAGATATTTTATTCAAAAATTGTGCTATATTGCTTAATGATAGGAATATCAGAGAATGTGTTGGAACTAAACCAAATATTGATTTTAAGAGAGGGATGAACCTGACACACCTCATCACAAAAGGTTTCTCATACAGAAAAAAAGAGGTCATTGTTCCCCTATACTCATCACTCATTAGACCCATTATAGAGTACAATGCCCCTTCTGGTATGTACCTCACAAGAAATCTACAACAGCTGGAAAGGCTGCAGAAATACCTCACAAAGAGGATTACTGGCTTCAAACAGATGCCCGATGCAGACTGACTCAAAAAACTCCAGCTTTACTCTGTTGCATATCACCTACTCAGAGGATGAACCTGAAATGCATTTTAGAGTCTAACAGAAACATTGTACATGCAGGGTCTATGAAAAAATGTGGTTCCTGTGCTCAGTGTAGTTTTGTGATGGAAGGCCATGAATCCTTGGTAAATGGTTTTAAAATACAGGTGAATAAGAAGGTGTACTGTCATACTGAAAGAGTTGTTTATTGTGCAGTGTGTAACTCATGTGAATGTTTCTATATCGGAAAGACTGACAGGAAATTTAAAAACTGAATTTATGAGCATTTAAGGGATATCAGACTTGGTAAATATTTACCTACCAGATCAGTCGAGGCCCGGGTTAACAACGACCACCACCAGTACTGTTAGCCAATAGGGTGCTGGTGGAAATTGGGCTACTGTTGGCCGAAGGAGGAGAAGAGGTAGAAGGCATGGCCGAAGGCAGGAAGAGAGGAGAAAGGCTAGGAGGGAGGCCTAAGATAAGGTTTATGGATGTGGTGAGAGAGGACATGCAGGTGGTTGGTGTGGCAGAGCAAGATGCAGAGAACAGGAAGAAATGGAAACAGATGATCCGCTGTGGCGACCCCTAACGGGAACAGCCGAAAGAAGATGATGATGATGATGAGACTTGGTAAATCCACAAATGCCTTGAGTAAACACTGCACAGAAAAATCAGACCACTCTTTCAAATTTTTCATTGTGGGCATTGTCCACCTAAATGCGGGGCAATGGCCAGGATTAAATGATTCACTCTCCATTGCTTGCCTGTTAAAACTAAAAGCAATGGAAAGGTAAAATATATAAAAAATAAAAAATATAAAAAAATATTTATATACATTTTTTATATATACTTTCATTTTTATATAAACACCATTTATAGATTTTATACATTATGTGTGTATTTGTATTTATTTTCAGCATCTTTGCACTTGTTAATGTCATTTAAATGCTGGTTTTAAAGAATGTCTTTTTAAGAATATTTTTATGATTGCATTTCATGAATATTTATGAGTTCAGGGAGGTCCTTTTTAGTCAGTGTGATGGGATTGGTTTATTACTTAATTAATGCTCTTGCAGGATGTACTTAAAAGTGTTTCCTGGATTTGCTCTTATCTGATGAAGTTGAGAAGGTTCTTGACGAAAGCGCTTATCTATTTGTTATTTTGGTTTAATAAAAACTGTTTTTACCGCTCCCAAAGTGCTTTGCACCCATTTACTACAAGTATTTACTTGAGTTGCTGAAATGTGTGGTCCCAGGAGTGCTCACTTTGTTTTTCTACATCCTACTTGTTACTATGTTTGTAATAACATACCTAAATCCTGAGGCTCTACGAATGCTATCAGGAATACAAATGATTTTACTATCTTCTTTTGTAATCCTCATGTAACTGAAGTCACTGCCACCACTGGGGTCATTTTCAATCAATTTCAAATGCTCTTAAATAAAATTATATATACCTGAATGTCCTCAAAAACTAAAGCAATCCCTTCTACCCTAGGGGAGAATGAATCACTGCACATTTGTATTTTTGCAACAGAATGCCTAAATATCCACACAGAGCAGTTAATTTAGTACAATTTTTTTGAATCATCACTGAACTAGACCTAATTTGTCACATATCAATTTTATCACAAAACAAATCTACTCTTCCATCCTTACTGGTATATAAACCCTGTGTCTTGAAAAGATTGTGCTTGTTTTATCAGGCTGTGGATTGCATTTCATTACTGAAACTAAGCGGAAATTCCTTAAGATTCCAAGAGCAAGATAAGTTATTTCTTACACTTATTTCACTGAACTGCACTTCTGAAACATTTATAATTGTGCTATACAGTTAATCTACTACATTTTGCACTGTTATAAAGCTTTTTTTTACTGTTCCATTTATGTACTGTTTTATACTGTTTTAACTGTATTTTCATTGCTAGAGCTTCATTACTCTAATTGCGTGTTTACTGAATTACTTAACTGTAAACTGATTTTTTCATACTGAGTGTTGTATTTTCTGTTTGTGAGCTCTATCCGAGCTTTTCTGTGCATTTTTGATTTTTTGAGTTTTCTGTGTTCTGATCTAGTCTGCGCATTTTTGATTTTTTGAGGGTTCTGTGTTCTAATCTAGTCTGTTTACAATGAAAAGCATTCTCTAGAGTCTGCTTGCTCCTTGATCTGTTTTAAAACTTTCATTTAGTGGCTACAGCTAGGAACTATAATAGTTTCCCCACTCGGCCTCCCTAGTGTTGTGGTGTTCTTATACTTGGTGGCTTTGCAGTTGCCCGCCCATGCTGTATATTTGATCTGTAACACTCCTCCCAGTCTAATGTCATTAGTTCATTCAATCTAATACAGAACATTTGTGAAGGCCAACCCACTCAGATTCTTAACCTTGAATTAAATTCTGTTCCAGCTTTCTCCATTTCCACTTTACTGAAGAAAAAAAAAATTCTAAGCTTGCTTCCCCTCTTTCTTGTAACAAGTCTTGTCCAGATACAGATTTGCTGTATCCAGGACTGTTTGTAAGCTCCTGAGCCCCCCCCTCACTTAACTAGGGTTAAACTATTCCTGGCACCATAATATCTGCTCTTCAAATTTTCCCTTGCAACTAGCCAGCTTTTTAGTTTTAGCACTCAAATCTGTTTCTTTGAGCTCAGCACTTGTTCAGAACTCGTAAGCACTAAATAAGCTACAGATTACTACAGCACTCAACTTTCCTCACTTGTCTAGAGGAAAACAGTTTTTAGTACTTAATAAATAAGCACCTATCCAGGCATGTCTAAAGTTCAGCTGCCTGTGTTTTCTCCTGTCTACCTGATGAATCTGGGCATCTTGGGACAATGCAGCAATTGCCTCATGTACACAGACAACCCTCTCCTCCTACCACCCAACACTACGACCTGTGAGAGATGCATTTATATAGCCAAAATGGAAGCAAAGCTCTCTTCACCGAAGACTGGACTAGACAGTCAAGAGGAGAAGGTAAACACTTGCACCGCACCACACTCATCACATAGTCCCTCAAAACCTACACCACCAAAACGCACATGCAGAAGCACAAAGCACACACCTACATTCGCGGAGGCTCTCAGTAAAAATCTGCCCAAACAAGCGATACCTCCAAAGCAGAAATGCAAGCAACCTTCACCCCCAACACAACCCAAATGACACAGCCCACATACTCAGTGTGCCACTCAACTACAGCCCATGAGACATAACGTACCCAACACTCTAGTCATAGATGACTCTATAGTCAAGCACACTGATGTTCCACTCACCAGGCTAAACAAAGAGAAAGTTACTGTCAGCTGCCTGTCAGGTGCCAGGATCTGCCACATAATGCATGCACTCAGGTCACTCCACAACAAGTACAAATACGACATTGTCATTGTCCATGTAGGTGTGAATGACCTGAGATGTACCTCCCTGGACTACATGAAAAGAGACATGGAGGAGCTCTCTGATCTTGTAGCCTAGGCAGGTATGACCCTCGCCCTGAGTAGCATCCTGCCAACCCCCAGAATGATACCACAGTACAAGGACAAAATGATTGACTTCAACAATTGGCTAAGCTTCTGGTGTCATTCTAAGGGAATCCAGTATCTGTCTGCCTGGGATGACATGATCGACAGACCACTCTGCTTTGCCAGAGATGGCCTGCACCTGTCGCCCTTGGGATTTCAGATACTGGCAAAGGCTCTTGCTACCCCTTTATTGCCTTTTTTAGGCAAGGTTCAAATGACAAATTCACCACCGTAACAGGTGCAAGCAAGCAAAACCTGAGGGTAATGCTACTCAAAGCTAGAAGTCCAAACCTCAAAATGCACTCACTCGAAGCACTCCTTAAAATGGAGAACATCGACATCTGTGCAGTGACAGAGACCTGGTTCAAAGCTCCAGAGAGCACCCCTGCATTTACCAGGCTATAATTCATACCACACCTTTTGGCCACCAAACCCGGACCGAAACACTAAAGGTGTAGGTGTGTCAATATTCATTAAGGATATCCACACCTCCAAGCTAGTTGCTCAGCATAATGCATCCGAGATTATCCAAGTTCAACTAACTCTGGGCAAAACCACAATCCAGATTGTAGCTTGCTACAGACCCTCCATCATGCCCCAGGATTCCCACTCCTCTTTTCTTGATACACTGGAAAATATTAAGGTACAACCCAACACCCTAATAATGGGTGATTTCAACTACCCCACCATTAACTGGGAAAACTACTCCTGTACCAACTTTCTGCTCAACATTTTCTGGAATTCATCAATTCCAATGCCTTGGATCAACTTATCCACACCCCCACCAGGGGCAGCAATATCCTAGACCTGGTCATCACCAACATGGGCAACCGGTGTTCCACACCAGAGGTCAGCTCCTTGTTGGTCAGATCCGACCACAAGCTAATCACCCTAGACATCCACATCCCGCTCCCACCCCCCATTAGGAAAACAACCATAAAAAATTTCTCCAAAGCCAACTTCACTCTTCTTAAGACAGAAGTGGCAAACCCCACAATTGGAGAAACTCCCTGGTCAGCCTCAGTAAGAAGCTGAGATCCCTCATAAAATCCTCCAAAGCTAGTTGTTGTTGTTGTTGTTGTGTCTTTCAGCTTTTCCTGGTTAGGGGTCGCCACAGCGGAACTCCGGTCCACTAATGATTGGCAGTAGATTTTTACATGCCGAGTTGCTGGCCCTGATGCACAACATTCAACAAAGGTACGCCCATTCACGCATGTCTCCACACAAAAGAGGCTCTAGCTGAGAATCGAACAGGACAACGTCTTACTGTGAGGTGACAATGTTGAAAACAAAATCACCACTGATTCTAAAGACAACCACAAAGCATTCTATAGCTATGTCAAGAATCTCAACGGCAACACTCAGATCTGCTCTGACTTACAGCACAATGACACTAAATATACAGAACCAACTGATATTGCCAACATCCTGGCAGATAGGTTCAGTGCTAACTTTCTCCCCCCTCTCATCCCCTAAAGGGCCCATCTTTATACTGGAAGAATGTAAAGTTCCTGTAATCACGGCTGCACAGGTAAAAACCTCACTCTCCAAAGCCAAGAACACAGCATCCATGGGACCTGACAACATGACTACACAAACTACAGAATGAACTGGCACCCCAAATAAGTACCATGTTCAATCACAGCCTCATCACAGGCTTTGTGCCCATTGAATGGTGCACTGCGACGGTTATTCCAAAGGGGGGGGCCACAACAGACCCCGGGAACTACCACCCCATTAGCCTGACATGCCTGGTCTGCAAGGCCATGGAACATATCATCATGGAACTCATAAACAAAGACATTGGAGTTCTACAAACTCTGGACCCCATACAGTTGGGGTTTGTACAAGGCAGATCATGTCTCCTGAACCTGATAGACTTCTTTGAAGCAGTCACCAAAGCCATAGATGAGGGTAAGGTGGTTCACACAGCCTTTCTAAATCTCGCCAAGGCATTCAACACCATTGCCCACTCTGAAATTATAGATAAACTCACTAAACTAGGTATACATCCCTATGTCACAAGATGGGTTGCCAACTGGCTTACTGACAGAACCCACACTTTGAAAGTAGCAGACTCCAAATCAGACTTCACACCAGTGACAAGTGGAGTACCACAGTGTTCAGTCATGGGTCCTCTCCTGTTTGGTATCTACTTCTCTGAAGTACAGGCTAACAGAGAAGGTCTTTGGCTAACTAAATTCACAGATGACTGCAAACTAGGAGCCATAATCAAAACTCCTAATGATGTGGACATCCTACAAAAAGGCCTCACTGAGACTGATGCCTGGTGTCAAAGCCACAGTCTCAAGCTCAGTGCCAAAAAGTGCATTGTCATCCCCTTTGGTAAAAACTCTGTACCCATGAACTACCACATTGGCGATAGTCTACTTAACACTGAAAGTGTGATAAGAGACCTTGGGACACAGATGGACAGTAGTCTCTCCTTTAATAATCACATCACCACAGTGGTCAGGAAATCCTTCTACGTGGCACACCTCATCACAAAAGGTTTCTCATCCAGAAAAAAAGAGGTCATTGTTCCCCTATACACATCACTCATTAGACCCATTATAGAGTACAATGCCCCTTCTGGTATGTACCTCACATGACATCTACAACAACTGGAAAAGCTGCAGAAATACCTCACAAAGAGGATTACTGGCTTCAAACAGATGCCCAACGCAGACTGACTCAAAAAACTCCAGCTTTACTCTGTCGCATATCACCTACTCAGAGGCATTCTCTGCCTAACATACAAAGCATTGTCAAACCCAGAGCTGTTGGACATGCTCCACTTAAAGAAATCCCTCTGAGCTACATGCTCTAGGGACCTAAACCTTGTCACCACAATAAACAGAACATGCTGGATGGATAGATTCCTGTCCCAGAGACTTTCCATACTCTGGAACAGACTACCTATCTATGTTAAACAGAGCTCCTCATTAGCACTCTTCAAGAAAAGTCTTGATGATTGGATGGGTAATAAGAAATTCACCCCGGGGATCACTTCTGTGGTTCTGCTTGACAGGGGCACAGGAAAATAATTTTCTTGGGTGGCGAAAGAGAGGGTACCTTTTTGGCTAGGCTTGTATAGGCCCTAGGGCCAATAGACATGTACCTACCTATGAACCTACCTATGAACCTGCCAAAAACTTGGACTCCTATATAAGTTAATGCTATTTGTGATACATTATGCTACAATCTCTACAGCTAAATCTAGTGTTCTTACAAGCCTTTTGTATGCTCTGTGATTCTTAACCAATCTTCAGTCTTCCCAGCTTACTAAATTTGAGCAAATTTACAGCCAGAATGCTAAATTTAGTTGTGATCATCCCCATTATTCTCATCATAGCCCTTCCCTCAGATATCTACAATGTCCTGAGTTCATTCAAAGATTAAATATGGCTGAAAAACTTTGAAGTAAATCCTTGGTCACTCCACTTTTTCAGGTAGAAGTTTTTTTTTAAGCCCTGATGTAGTTTTGAAACATTGTTTGAAAGCCATTTTAGTTTTGATGTGCTCAAGACAACATGATGCAACAGTTTTTGAAACATACCAGAGCACTTCCAGTAGAAGTATACTGTCGTCATTAGGCAGGAAAGGAAGCATTATCCTTTTTTGAGACAATCTTGTAAATACACTGTAAAATTTTCTAATTTTACTCTGAACTTAGCAAATCAGGTTTTAACAAACATTGTTTTACTGTCCAATTATTATTTGTAGCTGCAAGGCACTGCCATCAGTGTCGGTTTTACCCTAATTTATCCAAATTTATTTACAGGCTATTTTGAGAAAGTGTACATTTATGAGGTTCATGTTACCCTTTTTTTTACCGTATGGATATATAGCACATATTCTCAGATGACTGTTGGCTAGTTTAGACAGGTGTTTATTACTGAACAATTTCTTGGACTCTTTAAATATGAATTGGCTTGGTACCACTGGAATATTTAACACCCAGAGTAGAATTTTTTAACCCCGCCCCCCACAGAGATTTTTTTCTAATACCTCCTCATCTATGACAATTGTTTTTATTAATAATCATGAAATGAAACAAAATAATGGCCAGCAAAGAGAAAGCTATGATCAAAGCTCCTAAAGTCTCAGCCATACTACAGAAAATCCTGTCCCAAACAAATAACTATGCTGTGATGGCTTGGTGGTTAACTAATCTATCTACTGCCAGAATCATGGACTAAAGCTAAATGTCAAAAATGCATTATCATGTCCTTTAGAAAGTTGAGTATAACACTGACAACACACCTCTTACAGCTGACCCAGTAGTTTTGGATTTGGTAATATATGTGGACAGTTGACCCCAAATTCTATTAGGAGCAGATCAAGATAAAGCAAACATAGGACATTCTGCAAAATCAAGAACAGCTGCAACATGGTTTTCCAAATACAGCAACCACAGAGAGAGGGAGACAGAGTAAAGATTGCAGCATGTTTCATGCAGATGTTCATTAGTCATGTAAAGGCAGACTATAAGCTAAGCAAACATTATGAGAGCAACTTGCAGACCAAACATATTAAGCAAATGCAAGAACATTCTGTAAAATTGGTGACAGTTTCAGATGTGATCATACAATATTCTAATTTATTTCATACAAATGAACACTAGTTGTCAATGTCTGACTTTAAACTGAGCGCCAGTTATTTCATCAATGCCACAGCCACATAGCCACCACCCTCACAAGAAAAAAAGCATAAATATTCCAGTTTATTTTACACAAATGTGCACTAGCCTGTCCTTAATTCCAGACTTATGATGAGCATATGAAGAGATTAAGTTCCCATAGCACAGCTAGCCATTCCGTACCAAAGCATTCAATTATTTCACGCAAATGCACACCAGCCAGCCTTTAAAATAATTTGAAAAGGACATAGTTACTGCCAATACCCCACCAAAAAAAAAAAGAAGAAGCACAAGTATTCAGATTTATTCACTCAAATGTGCATTAAGGGTGGAATTTAAACCTACCAAGTGAAAAGAATGTTACATTCATCCACAACACAGCAGGATAACCCTCCCCCTCAAAAAAGCATACAGTATTCCAACTTATTAACACAAATATTCACTTGCAAGCCTCAATGGCAAAATTTAAGCTGAGCAAATGAAAGGGCAAATTACTTTAAACCACAGCCCACCAAAACAAAAAGAGAGCAGAAGAGTACAATGAAAAAAAAGAACATAAATATCCAATTTCAAAATATTTAAAACACGCACACATGCACACACACACACACACACACACACACACACACACACACACACACACACACACACACACACACACACACACACACACACACAAATATCCTAGCCTAGTCACCAACCCCCTCTCCAAAAATAAGAAAGAAAATCTAGTTATATTGGCATTAAAAAAAGAATGCTTACCTTCAGTCCAGTAATCCACAATGCCCTGGCTGATTCACTTGCTGTGATTAATTCAGTTTGCCTGGTTCAATTAACAAAAAAAAATAAAAAATTCCACTGCAAAACTCTGTACTGCATTGTACTACTGTACAACTAGAAGGCTGCTATTACATTTAAAAATAACCATGGTTCCCTCTGGTCTTGTCTGTAGTTCTTTATGTGTTTCCTCCATTCCTATACCAAGTTTTTATGCGTGAGCACATTGACGCACACAAGAGGAAGAAATAAAGCAATTCCTTCTGAGCCAAATCATGGTCAAACAGGACCCTATGCAGGGTAATGGATTCGGCTCTCCATGTACACACACAGACACACACATACAAGCACACACACACACACACACACACACACACACACACACACACACACACACACACACACACACACAGACACACACACACACACACACACACAGACACACACACGCGCACACACACACACACACACACACACACACACACACACACACATACACAGCACCCCACACACACCCATTCCAGTGTCCCATTACTTTTGCCCAGTTACCATAAACGCTGTTCAACCTCTCAGTGTGCATACTATTTTCTTATTTACTTTTACAGTGTTTATAGATATTTCAATTTAATTTAAAACTTTTATTTCAAAGTTTATAGCACAGGCACTGATAGACATTTGCTAACAAAACAATACAGTGTCACATTGAAAACAGGTTTAGTATTAACAGTAAATCTCTCTGCCCTTGAAATTCACAATCACTGAAATAGAATTGAAACTCACATTCAAAAAATATGCATCTGGCCAATAGCAGATAAAGTTTGCCTTTGGGCTGTTTCCAGTCCATAGGTCTCTTGCACACATTTTCAGGACCGTGCATACATACATGTGCTCTTTGATTCACCTTCCTTATTGTATTAAATTATGCTACTTGTATAATACAGCCCCACTTGTTAGAGTGTGTTTTAAATTTGTAGTTTTGAACATTTTTCAGTAAGCAATGAAACAAAATGTATGATCCTATAAGAACAAAACTGCCCATTTCAGAACATGTCAACCATAAAAGGCCACTCAGACTTCTGTCATTACAATCTACCAGTACCAGTCAATATGCACAATCCCTGCAGAAGTAAAAATCATCTGAATAATTCCATATTAAAGAGATCTGTAACTAATGAAGAGGTTTCTGCTGGCAAACACCATTGTTTCATCTACATATTCAGTGCCTGCTGCCCTTGAGGAATAAATTGCCTACATTAAATTTAAAAAAAAAGGTAAGCTGATAGTATTGCAATATGGAATGGATGGCAAACCAACAACAGGTTCATGGTTACTAGGCATCTCATCCAAGGGATGACACACTCAGGATTACCGCAGCTCTCTGCAGAAGTAAAAATCATCTGAATAATTCCATATTAAAGAGATCTGTAACCAATGAAGAAGTTGCTGCTGGCCAACACCATTGTTTCATCTACATATTCAGTGCCTGCTGCCCTTGAAGAATAAATTGCCTACATTAAATTAAAAAAAAAATGGTAAGCTGATAGTATTGCAATATGAAATGGATGGCAAACCAACAACAGGTTCATGGTTACTAGGCATCTCATCCAACGGATGACACACTCAGGACTACCGCAGCCCACCCCACCCCACCCCCATTAAGTACAGTACAGTATCAACAATCCATCTACATGCTGTGGGAGTAGAACCCACATTCTTCTAAATTAAAAGCAAGTATGCTATCTGTTATGCTATGACCATTTGCTAAACAAGTCAGATATACATTGGAAACAGACTTGGCATGAGTAGCAGTAAACTTTTCTTCCCTTGAAGTTCACAATTCCTTGCAAATGCACTGAAAGCCGGTTCCTTGAAAATGCACCAAAACTCATTTTTACTAGTTTCGTAGTTGGTGAAGAGGATTCTGGCTCTTGCATCCTAGCTGCAGGGTTTGAATCTGAGCAAATTTGCTAATCTGCATAGCTCTCAACTGTCCAGATTTTTGCCTCACATTTTTTGGTTTGTTCTTCATAAAATGTGTGGTTTTCTGGTCAGTCTAAACCTTGGTTCTAGATGATTGCCACTATTGAAGTGACACACACGTCCCATGTACAAAAAAATCGGAAAAAGGGGTTGCAGACAGATGGATGGTAAATAACTGAAGATTGAAGTTTCTAAATAATGGCATACATTTGAGTTTCAGACTTCATATTGTTCAGTAAATGCATGGTAACACAAATCCTATTATTCTAGCAACTTTCTAACTTCATAAGAGCATTATTTACAATCTGTCCCTGTTTTGGGGCTTTTGTCCCCCATTATTTTAGGTTTTGTTCAGATCTGAGAGGCACACATAGGAATGTATACACACACACACACACACACACACACACACACACACACACACACACACACACACACAAAAAGTGTTGTATTTAAATTCCATGCATAATAGTGGCATGCTGAAAAGGAGTATTGGACAGGTGCATGTGCACATAGAGGCATGCAGGGGCGCACAGACAGAAGGTGTTCTTAAAGAAGAATGCCCCTGGATCTGGCTCTGGTTTTATTTTAAGCTTTTCACATTTAAAATGCGAAAAGCTTTTAAAAGGCAAGCCGTCACCCCTAAGTGTTTGCACCTGAGGCGGACCATACCCTCTGCTCCCACATTAGTACGCCTCTGCTTAGTACTAACCTCACTTTCAAATTGGAACTCTCTGCTATAGATTTCTCAGATATATAATACCTTAGCTACATTTTTGTATCATGGCATCTATGATTTTTGACTAGTAGCACCTCTAAGTCACAATTTAAAAAAAAAATGCTTGTTTTGAGCCTGTTAACTATATAGCTTTTAATACTTTAGTTCACATGTTCCTTAGTCAGAGGTTAAAAAAGTGATAGAAAGAGCTACACTGGAGGGTGAAATAATTCCTAGTTAAAATCTGATCTACCTTTCGGGCACACTCTTCAAGTATTTGTTTTTTTTAACAAACATTGATGATTTTTTTCTGCAAGATAAATCTTTAAAACACTTATTACCAGATATCCATGGACTAGAATTCACACAAGGGAGTTCTAATTCTCATAATTTCAACAGATATAAAAGGTTTACATCTGTTACTTCTGATTCTCAAGAAGGGTTTGATATTCATCTCATCTACTGCTCCCCCTTTAAATTGTGTCAGCTGTTGCTGTATCTGTAAATTGTTTATTTAGGCAAACTTGTGTAGTTCCAGATGTGATCGCTTATTGCATATACATCTAACCAGATCAAATATATTGTGGAATGTAGTCACAGAGCTTTTATTGTATGAAAAGTTTCTAAAATATTCACATTTTACAGTGCAGTACATCTTAGTGAAATTAGACACAATAATAAATGCTTTGTTATAGGTCCACAGGTGATTACTAAACTAATGGCACAAAAGCATTTACAAGCCTAGCCAATAATACCCAGGATATGATACTATATTTTGTTTCCCAGATACATGGTGGGGTAGTATTAGAGTAGTGGGCCTTTGGATGTTGGATCCTTGAGTCATTTTACAAACTGCCTCTGTCCATAAGGGACATATGCAGTATCCTGGGAGTGAATTTTTGGTTTTCCATCCATTTTTCCAAATTCGTTTTGAACAGTTAGGGACAGGCTTTGTATTATGAAAATGTGAAGTTTATTCCATAGACGAGATAGTCTTTGGGATATGAATCTGTCTCTCTAGCAAGTTCTGAAATAAGGCTCAGGTCCATGGAATACGTAACCCTTGCATAATTTTTCTTGCAGATATGTAACATATTCATCAGGGCTGGATCAGAGAATACATTGTCGGTCAGGCATAAGTCAAGTCTCAATAAATGATATGAGATGGATTAAAGGGATAGGGCCTTTAACTGGTCTGCATAAAACATGTGTCTTACGCTTTGTATTTTTTTAGGGGAAAACCTCTGGGGCCACTCGATCTGGTGTAAGTGCCTGGTTAGGTATATGCAGAAGGGAGCATTGTACTTGATTATGGTCCTGATGAGAGCCAAGTACAATGGCACTATAACTTCCTTTGAACTTGATGCCATACCTTTACTTATAAGTTGAGCCACACAGTAGGATTTTCTCACTACTGTAGCTACCTGGTGATCAAAGTGTAGGTTACTATTTATTTATGTTCCTAGGTCCCTCACCACTGCATCTACATTTACAGGTGTGCTATCCATATTGTAATTTGTAGGGATATCTGATTTACTGAAGGGTATGATTATGCATTTTTAACATTTAGTCTCAGATCATGCTTTTGGCACCAGTCATTTTTAAATCTGTTTGTAGGATGTCAACACCATCTGGGGATTCAGTGATTGCTCCCAGCTTACAGTCATCAGCATAATTTGTGAGCCAGTGGCCCCCAACATCGACCTTCACTTCACAGAAATATATACCAAACAGGAGGGGGTCACAACACTGAGCCCTGTGTAACACTGCTAGTAACAGGTTTCTTATTGGAAGTGGATTCACCTATCCAGACAGCATTTTCCCCGTCACTGAGCCAGTTTGCTGTCCAACTTACAATACAGGGGTTTATGCCTAACTCAGTAATTTTATCTATGATTGTTGAGTGGAGGATTGTATCAAAAGCTTTGGCCAGGTCTAGATAAGCCGTGTATACCATTTTACCCTCATCCATGGCTTGGTGACTTTCTCAAAGAAGTCCACCAAATTGTGCAGACATGACCTCCCATTAACAAAGGCAAATTGGGTCTGGTCCAGTGTTTGGAGATATCCTATGTCATTACTGATCAGGTCAATGAAAATTCTCTCCATAGCCTTGCACATAACATTGATCAAGCTTATTGGACTGTAGTTCCCGGGGTAAGTTCATGGGTCCTCCCATATTCAAAAGGACAACTGTTGCAGTCCTCCATTCCTCTGGGACAAGCCCTTTCAAAGGCTATGGTTAAAGACTGTTTTTACTGGCCCTGATAGATTTTGTTTTAAGCTATTTAAGAATCATCATGGAATGTTGTCTGGACCCATGGTGGCTGTGTTTTTGGGTTTAACAAGTGCAGTAAGGATGTGTTCCCTCATCACAACCAGTAGGGGAATGGTTGCAGGTATTTTTGGGCTGTGGTATAGTACCAGGCTGGGTGCAAGTCTTGCCATTCATGATTAACTCAACACATTGCTGAGCATATCCACTGAGGTTATGAACATAATTTAAAAAAGCCTTATGGTTATCTTTCACCTGGGGGTCTATCTTTGCCTCATAGATTGCTTTGTCAGATTTGGCCAGCTCTCTAATTTGTTTGATCAGACTGGTGAGTGCCTTTTTGCACTGTTTTGTCTGTTCCTTCTTGGCTTTGGAGAGGGTTTTTCCCTTTTGTTGAATAGCCTGTTTAAGCTAAGGGTCCACCAGAGTGGTTTATTTTTGCCAGTAATCAGAGGGTTGACTTTGACAGATACTGGGTGCTCTATACAGTTATGAATGTGGTTGTAAAGTGCATTTGTGTACAGCTCAGAGTAGGCCTCAATGTCATCCGGGTTCAGAGGTTAGTTTTAATACCAAAGGAGATCATTTTATGGTCAGAGCTTACCAGGAAGGTGTTAATGCATGGAAGGGAGCAGCATCCCCCCATGTTTGTGAGTACTAGATCTAGGATATTTGTACCTCTAGCTGGGGAGCTAACTAGTTTCTCTATGGTGTTTGCATTGACGAAATCCAAAAACCTCTTAGCAGATTAATTATGGATCATATAAGCCTTTGAGTTTATGGAAGAGTAGTTGAAGTCACCCATAAGTATGGAGTTAGGCTGAATGCTAAGAGATTCTAGTAGGTTTAGGAAGGAGGTGTGGTTTTCTAGACTTGTTAGGGGATCTCTAGCTAGCAAGGAGATGATAGGGGTTCATACCTATGGTTAGTTGGGTGTGCAGCAGTGCAAGCGAGTCACGTTGTTGGACTGGTCAAGCAGTATACTTGTCCTGTATGAACACTGAGACACTTCCTCCTTTTGTTTTATCCTGAGCTGAGAGGGACCGAAATGTATAAAAGGCATTGTAGCCTTTGATATCTGGGGTGCCTTCCATGGACTTGAACCATGTTTCCGTGACTGCACATATGTCTGCATTCGGCAGGGTGAGGAGTGCTTACAGGGAGTGCATTTTTTTTTATTTAAACTCCTAGCATTGAGCAGCAGTACCTTTAGTTAGTTGTGGATGATTTTTGTTATGTTGGGGGGTTTAACAACTTGGTATGGCCTAAAAACATCACTACGGGGAAAGACAAACCCTGGGATACAATAAGCAAAAAACTCTGTGCAGGAATAGTGTAGCCATTCCTGCATGGAATATGGCCACCGAGCAATCCAGTAAACATGCCTGGGGATGTGCATGAGCCTGGCAACACTATTCTGCCACAATCATGACTGTATTATGCTAATGACCTCATTTGCTGTTGAAAACCATGCAAATGAAGTTAATTAGTGATACAGTAAGCAGGTAGGCATCCGTGGCAGAATAGTATAGCATGCAGAAATCTATTCGGCTACTAGCCGAATACATTTCTGCAAAAATCAAAATGGAGGCATGACAGCTCAAACCAAAGCATGCATTCTAATCCTTAGGCATTCCAATGGCCAAATATATGGCCATTGGCATGGAAAAGTGTTGCAAAATTATAAAAATAAAAGTTTTTTTTTTGGCCGATCTCAGACATTTAAGCATAGGGCAGTGGTGCGCAAAGGGGATTGTGCCAAAAATAAAAAAAAATGTGAAAAGGCAATTTTAAGTTAAATCTGCATTTTGCCATTATAGTCTATGGCATGCAGAATCAAAACAATACAAAGGAACAGTGGTTGCTAAGGGGAAAGGCTCTGGGATAGTGCTGTAACTAGGAATTAAGGCAGTGGGGTATGCTAATGAGGGAAATTTACTGCATCACAAAAAGAAGCAAAGTGCCAAACTGCACCTAACCATGTAGTGGTGTAAGCAGGAGGAAAAGCAAGTGTGTCATGCTTGGTGTAAGCACATTGGAGCTTCACAGCTCACATTTGAGCTTAGCTAAGCATAGCTAAGCAAGGGGGTGTGTCTGAGGCTGTATTGACTTATTCCATGAAATAAAGAGTGTGTTCATGTCCAGGGGTGGGCCATTTCTCATTGTTTACCTTAGCTAAACAGGTTTGTGTGGCACTCACTGGGCCTAAAAAAAAATAGTAGGAATGTTTTTTTTTTTTTTTTTTTTTTGGGTACCTGGTGTGTACTTAAAAGGGGTGGAAATGGGAAGGGAAAAAAGGGAAATATCAGAATACAAGCAATCAAGTACAAATAACATAGCTGGCAGGTGGAATGCATCATAATCAGCCAATCATACAGGCAGCATCTGCAGCACAACAGTAGAAACTATGCAAACACCTTACAGTCTGTTTTTTCCCACAAACTTTGCATCATTGATATATGCATGCGGGGGAATTTTAACAAAAAACATGTTAGGGGCTGCCATTGCTTTGATCCATCAGTATGTGCTAGAGGCTAAGGGTGGTGAGGAGGATAATGCTGACAACCGTCACAGACCGAGAAGGAGGAGGAGCATGTTCTGACCCAGGATAACTTACCAGGGGCTACATGATCTGGAAATAGTAGAGCACTACAGGGTGGAAAGAGACATACTGCAGCAAACTATTGAGCTGTGCTGGACTCAACTCAGACCCAGACCGAACAGAAGGGAACCCATCTCAGTGGATTACCAAGGTATGTTTAGCCTTAAGAATACTAGCTACAGGTATATTCCAAAGAACTACTGGGGACATCATGGGGGTCTCACAGGCATCCACATCCAGAGTACTCCACCAGTTCCTGGATGCTATCCTACTACATGCCAGTGAGCACATTTACTTCCCCAACACCCGTGAGGAGAGGACCAGCAATATGTATCTCTTCCACTGTGTAGCAGAATACCCGGCGGTACTGGGTGCAATAGACTGCATGCACATCCACATCAAAGCACCACCCGGTGAACAGGGTAGGGTCTACATAAACTGCAAGAGCTTCCCCTCCATCAACTGCCAGGTTATGTGCAATGCCCAGGGCATTATCATGAATGTGTGTGCTGGCATCTCTGGAAGCTATCACAACTTCCACATCTGGCATTCTTTACAGCTGCACCAGGCATTTGCCAGGGGAGACATCCCATATGGCCATCTGGTGGGGGGATGTTGGCAATGGACTGGGGCCGTGGATGATGACATCCATCAGAAATGCACACACACCCACATAAGAACGCCATAATGAGGCACACACACACAAACCAGGATCATTACAGAGCATATGTTTGGGATGCTCAAGTCATGGTTCCACTGCCTTGACATATCTGGTGGAGCCTTGCAGTACTGTCCAGCCACATGTGCACACATGTTCATAGTATGTGCCATGCTATACAATATGATCCTACGGAAACACCTGCAGCAGGAACAGCATGGGGGAGGGCCACACAGCCAACCACCATTGCCAAGTTCCCCACAGGCACAGAGGGACTCAGAAGCCCCTGAGCCTGCTCCTGTAGGCAGACGGAGGTATGCCCAGTATGCTCAGGCCTTGGCAAAGAGGCAACGCATAGCACACACACACATGGACACTGTAGAGACTCAGGGACTGACGCCTCTCTCTGACTCATACACACATTAAAATGGATGACACACACATCACATTACTTGAACTTACCATGTTTAGGCAGTGTACTGTTTGCATCCAACATAGGCAGCCCTCAAGCACCATCTTCACAACTGCTGCAGGCACAAAGTAAGTCAGTCTTCCTAATAATAAATGAATGGATTACTATGTTTTGGTAGCATATCTATGGTAATGCTGCATGCATGCAAGGAGATGGGGTGGGCTACTGGGATAGCAGCAGACAACTGACAGCTATGTGGGGCACCAGGAAATGTCTGCACAATACTGGATTCCCCACACTATGCAGTATCATTTAAGGTGACAAATCCCACTGCGATATATGTGAGGGCCAACTAAGGGAATTTCATAGGTCACATACATGGATGTCACTGTGGGGATCCCATACTCATCCCCAGACTCACACAGCAAGTCAGCCATAGAAAACCATAAAGGAATATCTGGCAAAGGCACACAAATGGTGATAATGATGGAATACCCCCCACTACAGACTTACACAGTGATATCACAGCAGGCCTTGTATTTGCAGTAAGATTCTGAAGAGTAAGAAGCACTAGGAAGCCTTAATTTGTTACAAGCACTTGCCTCTCCTGGTGCTGCGGTAGCATTGTCGCCTCACAGCAAGACGCTGTCTGGTTCGATTCTCAGCTAGAGCGTCTTTTGCGTGAAGACATGCGTGAATGGGCGTACCTTCGTTGAAGGTTGTGCGTCAGGCCTGGCAAGCCGGTATGTAAAAATCAACTGCCAATCATTAGCGGACCGGAGTTCTGCTGTGGCGACCCCTAACCTGGAAAATCCGAAAGACACAAACAAACTCACCTCTCCTTGGTAATAAGGAGAAAATAGTCGTAGGCACCAGACAACTACAATTGCAAGTGCCTTGCCAAAAAGTAAGGGAAAACCGCTCTTGTACTACACAAATAAAGCACCTAAGCAGGCATGTCCAAAGGTTAGCTTCTGGTGATTTCTCCTGTCCACCTGGTGAATCTTGGCATACTAGGGCAATGCAGCAATTGCCTCATGTACACAGAAAACCCTCTCCTCCTACCACCAAACACTACAACCTGTGAGAGATGCACTTACATAGCCAAACTGGAAGCAAAGCTCTCTCCAGCCAAGATTGTGCTAAGCAGTCAAGAGGAGAAGGTTAGCACCCACACAACACCTCAAACAACACATAGTCCTTCAAAACCCACACCACCAAAACCCACACATAGCAACACAAAACCCACATATGTGGAGGCTCTTAACATTAACCTGCCCAAGTAACAAGGACCTCCAAAGCTGAAATGCAAACAAGCACTTCCCCCAAACCCAACCAAAGCATCACATGGGTCACAACATCATTGTGCCACCCAACAGCAGCCCCTAAGGCAAAACAATGTACCCAACACTTTAGTCATAGGTGACTCTATAGTCAGGGACACTGATGTCCCACTCACCAGGCTAAACAAGGAGAAAATTACAGTTAGTTGTCTGTCAGGTGCCAGGATCCACCACATAATGCATGCACTCAAGTCACTCCACAACAGGTACAAATATGACTCTCTCATTGTCCATGTTGGAGTGAATGACTTGAGATGTACCTCCCTGGGCTATATGAAAAGAGACATGGAATAGCTCTCGGATCATGTAGCCAGGCAGGTATGACCCTAGCCCTGAGTAGCATCCTGCCATCATCCAGAATGATGCCACAGTATAAAGACAAAATGATTGACTTCAATAATTGGCTAAGCTTCTGGTGTTATTCAAAGGGGATTCAGTATCTGTCTGCCTGGGATGACATGATCGAAAAACCACAATGTTTTGCAAGAGATGGTTTGCACCTGTCACCCCTGGGATTCAGGTTACTGGCTAAGGCTCTTGCCATCCCTATAGTGCCTTTTATAAGTAAGGTTCAAAGGACAAAACTACCACCATAATGGCTACAAGCAAGCAAAATCTGAAGGCAATGCTACTTAATGCTAGAAGTCTAAACCTCAAGATGCACTCTCTTGAGGCTCTCCTAATAATGGAGAACATTGATATCTGTGCAGTAACCAGGCTACAACTCATACCACACTTTTTGGCCACCAAACCAGGACCGAAACACTAAAGGTGGAGGAGTGTCCATATTCACCAAGGATATTCACACCTCCAGGCTGGATGCCCAACACAATGCATCTGAAATTCTCCAGGTGCAACCAACTCTAGGTAAGACCCCAATATTCTCACTATGCCTTCCTAAACATACTGGAAAATATTATGATACAACCAAACACCGTAATACTGGGTGATTTTAACTACCCTACCATTAATTGGAAGAACTACTCCTGTACCAACACCTTTGCTCAACGGTTCTTGGAATTCCTAAATTCCAATGCCCTAGAGCAACTAATTCATAGTCCCACCAGGGGTACCAATATTCTCAACCTGGTCATTACCAACATGGGAGATCGATAATGCACACCAGTGGTCACCCCCTCATTGGTCAGATCAGACATAAGCTAATCACCCTTGACATCCACATCCCATCCCCACCCCCCTTAAGGAAACCTCCGTAAAAAACTTCTCCAAAGCCAACTTCATGCTTCTCAAGTCAGAAGTAACAAACTTCATGACACCCATGCAAATGAGAACTGGAAGTTCAATTGCTGAATCCCACACTAAGGTGCTGTATGGGTATATTCACTTGTGCATGGACCAAGCCATCCCAAATAGAACCAAGACGCTGTCCTCTAAAAAAGGAAGCCAATATGGTAGTCCCCTGCCATAAACAAACTACAACAGAAGGAAGAAACTGTTGCAGAAAAGAGGAAGAACCCAGGATTCAAAAAAAGTCTCTGACCAGCCTCAGTCAAAAGCTGAGATCCCTCATAAAATCTTACAAAGCTAGTTATGAAAACAAAATTGCCAAAGATTCCAAAGACAACCACAAGGCATTCTATAGTTATGTCAAGAATCTAAATGGCAATACTCAAATCTGCTCTGAGCTACAGAAAAATGGCACTAGATATACTGATCCCAAGGATATTGCCAATATCCTGGCAGATAGATTCAGTGCCAACTTCACCCCCCTCACCCCCTAAAGCACCCAGCTCAATACCAAAAGAATTCCAAATTCGGATAATCATGGCCACTCAGGTAAAAAACGCACTCTCCAAAGCCAAGAATACAGCATCCATGGGACCAGATGACATCCTGCGCTGTGTACTGCATGAACTACAAAATGAACTGGCACCTCAACTATGTGTCATCTTTAATCATAGCCTCACCTCAGGCTTCATACCCACAGAGTGGCGCACAGCTACAGTCATCCCACTCCACAAGGGAGGATCCATTTTGGATCCCAGGAACTACCGTCCCACCAGTCTGATGAGCCTGATCTGCAAGGCCATGGAGCGTATTTTCATGGGAACTTATAAACAAAGACTTTGGCAGCCTTCAAACACTGCACCCCACCCAGTTTGGGTTCTTGAAGTGCTGATCTTGCCTCCTGAACCTGACTGACTTCTTCGAATCAGTCTCCAGAGCCATGGACGAGGGTAAGGTGGTTCACACAGCCTACTTGGACCTTGCCAAGGCTTTCAATACTATCCCCCACTCTGGAATCATAGATAAACTTTCTAAACTTACTAAACTCCCTACATCACTCGATGGGTTGCAAACTGGCTTACTGACAGAACACATACTGTAAAAGTAGATGACTCCAAATCCAGCTTCAGACAAGTGACAAGTGGTGTACCGCAAGGTTCTGCCCTGGGACCACTCCTGTTTCGCATCTACTTCTCTGAAGTACAGGCCAACACTAAGGGATTCTGGCTTGCAAAGTTTGCAGATGACTGCAAGCTGGAAGCCATTATTGAATTCCCAAATGATGTGGATATAGTACAAAAAGGCCTTACCGAAACAGACACCTTTTGCCAGAGCCATGGGCTCAAGCTAAATTCCAAAATGTATAGTTGTCCCCTTTGGGAAAAACCACATACCTGTGAACTACCACATAGGTGGCAGTACACTAAACACTGAAAGTGTGATAAGAGACCTAGGGACACAGATGGACAGTGGTCTCACCTTTGATAACTACATAGCCACAACAGATAGAATATCCTTCTGCATGGCACACCTCATCACTAAGGGCTTTTCATCCAGAAAAATGGAGGTCATTGTGCCTCTGTACTCATCCCTCATTAGACCCATTATAGAATACAATGCCCCATTTGGTATGTTCCTCACAAGACATCTGCAACAACTAGAAAGACTGCAGAAATACCTCACAAAAAGAATCACAGGCCTAAACCAGATGCCTTATGGTGACTGTCTAAATAAACTCCAGCAATTCTCTGTCGCATATCGCCTACTCAGAGGCGATCTCTGCCTAACATACAAGGCCATGTCAAACCCAGAGTTGTTGGACATGCTACACTTAAAGAAATCCCAATCCTTCTGAACCACACGCTCCAGAGAACTTAACCTTGTCATCACGATGAATAGAACATGCTGGAGCTATAGGTTCCTGACCCAGTGACTCCCCATACTCTGGAATAGACTGCCCATACATATCAGGCAGAGCACCTTAATGGCCATCTTCAAGAGGAACCTTGATGATTGGATGGGAGATAGGAAATTCACCCTGGGGATCACATCAGTGGCCCTGCTAGACAGGGGTTCAGGAAAGTAAATATTTGTGGGAAGCAATAGCCAGGGAATTGTTATGGCTAGGCTTGTATAGGCCTTAGGGCCAATAGCCTAGTACCTACCTATAAACCTATGAACCTATGAAAATCAATTGTATGCCAGTACAGTCTAACTTGTGGTCTCTAGTGATATGCCTCTATTTTCCAAGACAGGGCACAATACTATGCAAAATGGAACCAAAATGTAAAGCCAATATCAGCACAGTCTGCGCAAATGTGTACTGTTGACAGGTGTGCCCCACACACCCATATTCACATAGAAATGCAGTAACATGTAAGTTTGTCAGGTAACAGCATCAGAGCACACATTGCCAGAGCTGTCCCAATCAACATGGATAACTTGTTGCATGTCCACAATATGCAAGGGTCAATGAGCTATGCATATGTGTGGGAAATACTGTCAGGATGTGTCCAGCAACTTCTCATGGCTGTTGTGTCCTAGTGGCCTAGGTACAGTTCTGTGGTAGACAGGGCCATGTTCCACAAAATGCAGTGCTAACTATTTTGCATGTCAGCTACACCTACGGTGGGAGTTGTACACACTTTCCAGATGTCAATATCCATTACTGCCAGAAAGCTGGACAGGTCATGTACAGGGGGCCACACATATGAACAGTACACAGGTTGGAGTAACCTACATAGTGCCTGCTATACCTCACAACTGTACAGTCCTTTCACAGATTGTACACAGGTTTCCATCATATTTGTGGTATCTTTAGTCTGAAATAGTGGTTTTTGTCTGGCAAATCATTGGCAAACCACGAACATCTAAAGTCAGAAAATATTGATGGATTGTAGTGTCTCAGACTTCATACCCTATAGAAAAATGCATGCTAATGCAAAATCTGTTATTGTATCACCCTTCCAGGTTTGTAATGCCAATAGTTACAATGATCTGTATATTTAGGCCTTTGTCACCAAATTACTCATGGCTTTGTCCAGATGTCTGGCTCACATATGTAGAGGTATGGTGCCTAGTAGCACAGCAGTGCATTCTGTCACTTACCATTGTCACCCCAGGGGGGTCCACTGCCTGGCAGCCTGGGAATATACGAGTGACAGAATGCACTGCCTTGCTACAGATGGCCTGCATCAGTCTCACATGGCCTACAGGCCTCTGGCAAAGGCCCATACCTTACCCATAGTGCCTTTGTAGGGAATGTCATAGGGTCCATACTATTAACATAATGCAGTCAACAAAATGCAAATGTAAGATCATGCTGCTAAATGCTAGTAGCATACCTCTCAACCTCGTAGAGGAAGACATCTGGACAAAGCCATACATAATGGTGGGATAAAGGCCCAACTATAGGGATACATTTGATATATTGGTCTCATAATGTTAGAAAGTTGATAGAAAAACAGAGGAGGTGTGTAGTAGTAAGGATGTTATGAAGGGTGTGAAGTCTGAAGATACAATGTTCTGTCAGTATTTCCTGACTGCAACCCTGAATGATTTGCAAAAAATGTGCTAGAAAACAACAATGTTAAGGGAAACCATCCAGATATATGAGGCATGAATCTGGATAATCTGTGATAATCCGTACAACTGACAGGTATGGCCACACCAGGATATGACTTTTCAGGTAAGAAGAATGCTGCACAACCAGGAGATCCCCAGTCAGTATATCACCAAGGTGCTGGACCTTTTACACAGCTTCATCAGTCAATCGGCCGTAGACACACCTCTGAACTAGCCAGATTGTGCAAGAATGTCTAATCTTTACCTCATAATATAGGTCTGTGCATCATTCATCTTGTATTCTCTGGTAAATAACTGTGATGATCCGATTATATCTGTCAGTAGGTAATGACACAATACAGTACAGTTTCAAACATTACATATGTCAGAAAATGTCTGGTAAAACAAATCCTGTAACTCAAGCAACTCACACATTGATAAGAGCAACCGTCTCAAAAAACTCCAGCTTTACTCCGTTGCATATAACCTACTCAGAGGTGATCTCTGCCTAACATACAAAGCTATGTCAAACCCTGTTGGACATGCTCCACTTAAAGAAATCCCAATCCCTCCAAGCTACACGCTCTAGGGACCTAAACCTTGTCACCACAATAAACAGAACATGCCGGAGGGATTGAGTCCTGTCCCAGAGACTTCCCATACTCCGGAATAAACTACCTATCTATATCAAACAAAGCTCCTCATTAGCACTCTTCGAGAAAAATCTTGATGATTGGATGGGAAACAGGAAATTCATCCCAGGGATCACCTCTGTGGCTCTGCTCGACAGTGGCACAGGAAAATAATTTTCTTGGGTGGCAAAAGCCAGGGTACCTTTTTGGCTGGGTTGTATAGGCCCCAGGGCCGATAGCCTAGCACCTACCTATGAACCTATGAACCTAATAGTTATAATATCCCCTATGTTTGGCCCATTGTTTCCCCATATTGGCAGCCTATCTCCAGATATCTTGCACAAACAGATTGCAAGGTATGACTGTAGAACACAACACCCCGGACTGGAGTCCAACTATCCCTGGAATAGATTCCCACACTTACTATAGAAGGTCATACTGAGCATGCTCCTACACTTATAGAAGTGAAGCCCATGTCTGAAACCACATCGGACTATATATATCTCTGTATTGTGCAAATGTCTTTGCATACACATAGCTATGTAAACCTAACTGTTTCTACATACACCCATCAGACAGGATTACCCACAGCCAGCTGTAGGTGGCACACATGTGGTATATCTGCATCTGTTGTTTGTGATACACAAACATATATATATATATATATATATATATATATGGGCAGCATATTCCAATATGTCAAGCATACACACACATACATGGGGAAGAGAGGGACAGACAGTGATAGAGTGAGTCGCATAGGGAGACACAAACAGAGAGTTAGTCATACAAGGGTTACCTTGAATGGCATAGAGTGATGTCCTGCTGCAGACAGTTGCATACCAGTTGTAACCACTGGCATTCATTGTCTGATGGTACTGAAGTGGGGGTTGGAATATCACATCACCTACGTGTGTGTGTGTGTGTGTGTGTGTGTGTGTGTGTGTGTGTGTGTGTGTGTGTGTGTGTCTGTGTGTGTGTGTGTGTGTGTGCATGTGTGAGTCTGTAGGTCAAAGTATTATGATGCCTTACCCACCCAGTACACTTCCCATTGTCTTAATTTACATCTGCTAATGTAATTCACCTTAGAAGTACCTTTGGAGTGGCTTCAGTCCTGTAAACTCTATTGCTTGTGTGATAATTGCATAACACTATCATACAAATAACTAGCTAGGTAGGTGTTCTGATCACAGTCCCGGCATATGTAACAGTGGTTGTGTGTGGTGTGTGTGTGTGTGTGTGTGTGTGTGTGTGTGTGTGTGTGTGTGTGTGTGTGTGTGTGTGTGTGTGTGTGTCTGTGTGTAGGAATAAGTGTTTTAGTCCATTCCCAACCCATACACCTCCCATTCCCCTGCTCTACAAGATCTGCTAATGTCATCCACCTTAGAAGTACCTTTGAACTGGCCTCAGTCTTGTAAGCTCTATAGCATTTGTGATAACTGCATAACAATATAGTACACATAACTATTTAGGTAGGGGTTCTAATCTCAGTCCTGGCAAATGTAAAAGTGTGTGCATGTGTATCTGTAGGTTAAAGGTTTTGAGCCCATTCACACTCAGTACTCTTCCCATTGCCCTACTTTAGCAGTCCTGCTGATGTCAGTCACCTTAGAAGTACATCTGGGCAGCCTTAAGCCCTACAAGCTATGTGGTGCATGCAATAATTGTGTAACACTATAGTACAAATAACTAGTTAGGTGGGGGTTCTAATTTCAGCTCTGGCAAATATAAAAGTGCATGTGTTTGTTTCTGTAGGTTAAAGGTTTTGAGCCCATTCACACTCAGTACACATTCCATTGCCCTACTTTAGCAGTCTTGCTGATGTCAGTTATCTTAGAAGTACCTCTGGGCAGCCTACAACCCTACATGCTCTATGGCACGTGCAATAATTACATAACACTATAGTGCAAATAACTAGTTAGATAGGGGTTCTATTCTCAGTCCTGGCAAATATAAATGTGTGTGTGTCTGTAGGTTAAAGGTTTTGAGCCTGATCACATTCAGTACACATCCCATTGCCCTACTTTAGCAGTCCTGCTGATGTCAGTCACCTTAGAAGTATCTTTGGGCAGCTTACAGCTCTACAGGCTCTGTGGCGCATGTGATAATTACATAACACTATAGTACAAATAACTAGTTAGGCAGGGGTTCTAATTTCAGTCCTGGCAAATGTGTGATTGAGTGTATTTGTGTAAGTGTGTATATGTGTAGATTAAAGTATCTTGTGGCCTCTCTCATCCAGTACATCATCCATTGCCATACTTTACAAGGGTCGGTGATGTTCTTCACCTTAGAAGTACCATGGGACACCCCTTCACCCTATACATTCCAAGGCACGTGCGATAAATGCATAACACTGTAGTAGCAGTAACTAGATAGGTAGGGGTTCTAATCTCAGTCCTGGCAAATTTGTGTGTGTGTGTGTGTGTGTGTGTGTGTGTGTGTGTGTGTGTGTGTGTGTGTGTGTGTGTGTGTGTGTGTGTGTGTGTGTGTGTGTATGTGTGTGTGAGAACAGTATCCTGTGTGTGCGGTTGGGGGAGAGTGTGTTTGTGTGAGAACCATATCCATTGGGGTGGGTTTTGCAATTTCTTGCTGTTCCCCACCCACCCAGTACACATCCCAGTGTCCACTTTACAAGGCCCACTATTGTCATCCACTGTCAGGGTAGCTGTAGACACTCTGCAACCCTGTAAGCTCTGTGCCATGTGCAATAACTATGTAACAGTATGGAATAAATAACAAGATAGGCAGGTCTTTTAATCCTTGGATATCATTCCCCACTCAGGAATCATAGACAAACACATTCAACTAGGCCTCAAGCCCCCCCCCATATCATCAAGTGGCTTATAAATATAGGACCCACGGTTTGAAAGCAGCAAACTCCATGTCAGACTGCCGACCAGTCATGAGTGGAGTCCCACAGGATTTGGTCCTGGATCCCCTCATGTTCAGGATCTACACCTCTGAAGTCCAGCCCAACACATAGGGACTCTGACTGACAATGTTCTCAGATGACTGCAAGGTGGGTGCTATTACTACCTCACCACGTGATATTGACATCCTGCACAAAAGCCTCACTGAGACCTATGACTGGTGTTAGAACCCTGGACTCTAGCTCAATGCCAGAACATGTGCCAACATCCCCTTTGGGAACAACGTATTTCCCATGAATTACCACATTGATGGTAGTCCACTGAACACTGAAGTCATTATAAGAGAACTGGGAACACAGGTTGACAGCAAGCTCTCTGTTAACCATCACAGTGACACTGTGTTCAGAAAGTCCTTCTATGTGGCACAACTCATTACTAAGGGTGTTGCATCCAGGAAGTAAGAGGTCATTGTCTCCTTCAACTCACGTCTCATTAGGCCAGTCACTGAGTACAATGGCCCATTTGGCATGTACCTCAGTGCACACCTGCAACAACTGGAGAGGCTGCAAAAGTACCTCACAAACAGGATCCTAAGCATTGAACACTTGCCCTATATGGACAGACTCCAATAACTCCAACTACTGTCTGTCTTATATTGGCTACTTAGAGGCAATCATTGCCTGACTTACCAACCCATGTCTGACCCAGCTCTGTCAGGAATGCTACATCTGAAGAACCCAATCTGTCCACACCACATGCCCCAGATTCCTCAACCCCATTTCCACAATCAACAGAACATGTTGGAGGGACAGGTTCATAACCCAGAGACTGCCTACACTATGGAATAGACTTCACATACATGTCAAACAGAGCACTTCACTGGCCCTCTTCAAGAGTAATCTGGGTGAGTGGATAGGGAATAGAAATCCCACCCTGGGGATCACTTCAGTGGCTATACTCATTAGACACACTGGGGACTATCATCAGATGGCACGATGCCAGGGTATTCCCATGGGCTAGGCTTGTAAAGGCTCCATGGCCATTTGCCTAGTACACACCTATGAACCTATGGATTTCAGTACTGGAAAACATGTGTGTGCATTAGTGTGTATAAAAGTGTTTGTGAGTGTGTAAACATGTGTGTGAAAGTAGTTTGAGGCCATTCTCACTCAGTACACCTACCATTGCCATACCTTACAAGGGCTGGTGATGTTATTCATTATATAGGTACCTTGGGACACTCTTCACCTTATAAGCTCTGTGCTGCATGCATTAACTGCATAACACTATAGTACCAATGACTACAGAGGTTGTTTGTCATTTCGACTTTTCCCGGTTAGGGGTCGCCAAAGTGGAACTTCGGTCCTCTAATGATTGGCAGTCGATGTTTATGGTGCCAAGTTGCCAGCCCGATGCCCAACCTTCAGTGAAGGCACGGCCATTCATGCATGTCTTTTGGAGGTCACTAGACCTCGGGGGGACATGCAGACTCCACACAGAAGGCACTCCAGCCGAGAATTGAACAGGAGAACCTCTTGCTGTGAGGCAACAATGCTACTGCTGTACCATCACGGTATAGGGGTTCTAATCTGAGTCCTGGCAAATGTGTCTGTGTGTATATTTGTAGGATACATCATTTTGAGGCCTCATTCTCTCAGTACACTGCCTATTGCCATACTTTACAAGGGCTGGTGATGTTGTTCACCTTGGAAGAACTGTGGGACACTTTTCACACTATAAGCTCTGTGGTGCTTGCGATAAATGCATAACACTGTATCAGCAATAACTAGATAGGTAGGGGTTCTAATCGCAGTCCTGACAAATGTGTGTGTGTGTGTGAGTGTGTGTGTGTGTGTGTGTGTGTGTGTGTGTGTGTGTGTGTGTGTGTGTGTGTGTGTGTGTGTGTGTGTGTGTGTGCACAAGTGCGAGAACTGTATCCTGTGTATTTGTCTTAGTAAGACCTATATCCATTGGGGGGGGGTCGGTTTTACATTTATAGGCCATGGTACTCCCTGTACACATCCAAAGGTCCACTTAAGGCCTGCTGTCTTCATAAACCTTGCAGGTATTTGTTAACACTCTTCAGCTCAATAAGCCCTGTGCCATGTGCAGCAAATATGTAGCAGTATGGACTGACTAACAAGATAGGCAAGGCTGCTAATCTCAGTCCTGGCAAATGTGTGTTTGAGTGTATTTGTGTTTGTAAGTATGTATAACTGTAGGTTTGAGTATTTTGGGTCCATTCTCACCCAGTAAATCACCCATTGCCATACTTTACCAGGCCTGGTGATGGTGTTCACCTTGTAATTGCCTTGGAACTGTCTTCACCCTGTAAGCTTTGTGATGTATGTGATAAATGCATAACACTGTATTAGCAGTAACTAGATAGGTAGTGGTTCTAATCTCAGTCATGACAAATGTGTGTGTGTGTGTGTGTGTGTGTGTGTGTGTGTGTGTGTGTGTGTGTGTGTGTGTGTGTGTGTGTGTGTGTGTGTGTGTGTGTTTGAGTAAGAACTATATCCATTGGGTGGCTGTGGTTTCCAGTTTTATGCCATGGTACTCCCAGTACACGTCCCAAGGTCTACTTTACAAAGGCCGCTGTTCACATCCACTGTAGAGGTATTTGTGGACACTCTTCAGCCCTATAAGCCCCATGCCATGTGCAACAGCTATGTAACAGTATGGAATGAATAACATGATAGGCAGGGCTGCTAATGTCAGTACTGGCAATTGTGTGTGCATTGGTGTCTATAGCAGTGTTTGTGAATGTGAGTGATGTCAACCACCATAGACTTACGTGTATACACCCTTCAGCCCTATAAGCTCTGTGGCACATGCAATAACTGTTACACAGACCTGATAAATGTGTATATATATATATATATATATATATATATATATATATATATATATGTAGGTCTACCTCGGCTCTGACATGGCCAATGTGTTTCCACTCTGCCATACCTGCAGACAGACAGACACCTGGAACACAAAGAGAATACAGCATATCAGACTACATTCAGTTAGCAGTATTAACAGCAATAATGCATCATGGCTAATACGGTATATACACTTTTATGTGTACCCATAACAAATGCAGGCAGACAGCACCTTACACCAGCATTACATAGCTAACTGTACTATATTCATCCTGTGCATCAGACCCATATTAGCATATCCCTGCATCGATGATATGGATGACGGGGATGTAGCACAGGTATCATCATATGCACAGGGTGTTGTTTGGGTTTGCCAGAGGCCTAGGCTAGGCCATATGGTTGACATCAAATGTGTGTGTTTGGGGGGGTATTTTATAAATGGGCAGGGGTGATGTGTGTGTCTGGAGATGACCTGCTTGTGATGCAGATGTGTGTGTGTATGTTTGCACACAGTCATGCCATGTGGCTACCCTACACAGGGTTGTATTGGACAGCTGTGGACCATACATGGCAGGGTGTACAGTTCAGCATCTCTGACCATGGACATGGGAACTGGTCCTGCCAAAAGTCTCACTGGCACCACCAGGCCCAAGGCCAGATGCAGTACTGCTTCCTGATGGTGACTGCTGTCTGCTGGATCCATGTCCCTGATGGGACTGGCCAGGACCATGTGCCCATGGCCTGCTCCATTGTGGTGTGGACAGCACCCCCTCTCAGTAGTGCTGGTACTGCCACTATGGGAGTGTGAAGGTGCATGGCTCTGTAGACTCTCAGCTGACCTACATCCACATGGCCAATGCCCATTTCCCACCACATGCTCTAGCACTGACATACCATGGTCAAGGAATGCCAAAGTCTCACCCCACCATCTATTCATGACCTCAGTATTTTGACATGTGGCCGCAACAAGGTTATGTATGTCACCGCGTAAGCCAGGAAGAGTTGCATCCAAGACCCTGAGTATTTTTCTGGTGTTGTGTTCACTACTTGCCTGTGAATCCATGACAGCCCAAAACATGCATCTTGTGACACCTGCTGTGGTACTTGCAACAATGGCTTGATAGGCAGCAGTCCTCCTTCAAGCACCCTTGTCCATCCGCCTTTGTGAGACCTCACCTGCACTCTGGCTATGGCTAGTGGCTACAGTCACACTTGCCATAGTCACCACACTAGCCTGTTCCATGCCACAACCTGCCAACCATCCATTATCTGTAGCTGCTAGGGATGCGGTATGTGTGGGCATTTTGACTGTGGGTGGGGACATTGTGTATGATTGTGGGATGCCAACCGATGGCAGAGATTTAGCCCCTGACAACCCCACCTGTGCCCCACTATGACCACTATCATTGTTAGAGTCTGCAGAGACACTGACATCAGATTCTGAATGGGAGGCACCACGACCACCATGTCCACCTGTGAGGGAAAGACATCATATGTAAATTAATACCTGCACTATAAGGTTTGCTAGTATACACACACACACACACACACACACACACACACACACACACACACACACACACACACATACACACATGCACGGACATGGACCCCATACACACAGACACATACAGGTGAGGTGGCGCAAAGGCATTACACAGACCTCACAATAGCCAACTGGTGACAATCATGACACAGTCCGACCACAACATACACACTCTGGACAGGCCCTCAACATCATACAATGCATTCCTTTCCACTTAATGTTACTACTAATATACACCTCTGGGTACATCAGTAGTGTTAGTCGGTGATGGGCCTTCACCTAGCACACACTGCAGCCATGTACACATTATTGCTGCTCACCTGTATAGCAATGTGGCAACTCCTACAGAACATACCTCTCAACTGAACAGAGCTTCACTGAATGTCTAGATGTGTGGCTCATATCTTTGGTCTGTTCCTCATAAATCCTGTGTTTGTCTTACACATTACTGGGATGATCTGAGGATTGGCGTCACTAATTAATGACATAATTTGAGTTTCACACTTCAAAACCTGCAGTAAATGTATGTTAAAACAAAACCAGTTACTCTAACAACCTTCTAAGCTTACACTGGATATAATAAGTGTACACAACCCTTGATAACATGCCAGGTTTTTCTGATATATAACATGAGACCAAATAAATCATGTCATAATGTTTCCCACCTTTAATGTTCCCTATAAACTGTGCAATCCAACTGAAGAACAAACACATTGGTTAGGGGTAACATAGAAAATGAAATACGTATAATAGGCTGGTTGCATGAGTGTGCATACCCTTACACTAATACTTTGTTATAGCACATTTTGATTTAATTACAGCATTCAGTCCTCTTGGGGAAGGTATCTATCAGCATGGCACATCCTGACTTAGCAATATTTGTACACTCTCCCTTGCAGAAGCCCTTCAACTCTGTCAGATTGCAAGGGCATCACTTGTGCACAGCCCTCTTCAGGGCACCCCACAGATTTTCAATTGGATGTAGGTGTGGACTCTGGCTGGGCCATTCCAAAATGTTGATAGTCTTCTGGTGAAGCCATTCTTTTTTTCTGATTTGGATGTATGATGTGGGTCATTGTCATGTGGAAAGGTGAAATTCCACTTCATCTACAGCTTTCTAGCAGACACCTGCAGATTTTGAGCAAAAAGGGACTGGTATATGGAACTGTTTATAATCCCCTCCACCTTGGCTCAAGGCCTACTTCCAGCATATGACTAGCAATCCCAAAGCAGGATGCTGCCATCACCACGCTTCACTGTGGGGATGGTGTTTTTTTGGTAATGCATAGTGTTATTGTGCCAAACAAACCTTTTGGAATTGTGGCTAAATAGTGCAACCTCGGTCTCATTATACCATAACACATTTTCCCACATGTTTTTGGGAGACCTGATGTATTGTTCTTGAGAATTTAGCCAGATCTGGATGTTGTTCTATGTAAGAAAAGGCTTTCATCTTCCAACCCTACCCCATAGGCCAGACATGTGGAGAATATGGGAGATTGTTGTCACATGTAGCATACAACCAGTACCTGCCAGAGATTCCTGCAACTCCTTTAGTGTTGCTGCAGGTTTCCTGGCAGCCTCCCTGACCAGTTTGGGTCTTGCTTTTCAACACATTTGGAGGGATGTCCACTTCTTTGTAATATCAGTTATGCCCTGTTTTTTCACCACCTTTTGATGACTGTAGTCACTGTGTTCCATGGTATATGCAATGCTGTGAAAATGTTTTTGTACCCTTCTCCGGGCTGATACATTTCAGCAATGACATCCCTTTAATGCTTTGTAAGCTCTATGTGAATTATGGCTGTTGCTGTAGCAGGCAACTGGGTACATGTCAGGAAAATCCTAGTAGGAAAGCTGATCGTTATTTGGTGTTAATCAAAGAGTCTCTGTAATCGATGGCAGGTGTGTACCCAAGAAGATGTAATGCTGTAATTATATCAAAAGCTGCTTCAGCACAGTATTAGCTTCAGCCCATGCACACTTATGCATCTAGCTTATTGTACATTTTTTATTTTGTCATAGTTGTTCCCCTAACAGATCTGTTTGCTATACAATTGAATTGTATAGGTTATAGGTCACATTTAAGGTTGGAAGAGTTTGGAAATGTGTTATGGTGGTCTCATTTTTGTATATCACAAATATCTGGCATTTTAACAGAGGTGTGTACACCTTTTATATGCACTGTATCAGACTAATTTTTAAAATATGTCCCTAGTTTTGGGCCTCTGTCCCCCCATTTTGTCAGTCTTTGTCCAGATTTCTTGCAATCACAGGTTGTGAGGTATGCTACAGATATGTTACATCTCCTGCAAACAGGCCACTGTGATGACCACTATGATAAAATGCAGTTAACCCCACCACAAGTGAACATGCGCATATCGGAATATGTCTGAGAGTAACCGTTGTGTGCATGGTAACATGCATGACCTTAACATGCCTGGGGTGCTGGTGAGCCACAACAGGACAATCCCATACTCACCAACTTCAGACTGCTGTCTCACGTCCAGACCAGAGGGACCTATGTAGCTGTGGGGGAGAGGTATTCTCAGCAGACTCACATGTGGCATTGGTACAAGATGAATGCTACTTTTCTGCACATTTACAGTACAAGCTCTGATAGTACACAATTTGCTGTCCTTCACTATAGATTTGCACTTGTGTGCATTAGAAAACCCCACCCAGAAATGCAGTTTGACCTGACATATGCATCTAGATACTGTATAGAACCCAGTATGACTGCTACAGTGCTCAACTGATGTGCACTGAGGCCTTAATTGGATGCTCCTAACCTGTTGCCTGGGTGCCACCCACCTCCATGACTTGTGTTTCTTGGCTTTGCTGGTGTATGAGGGCTGCTTGAAGGTTGGCAAGAAGCTCCTCTGTTGGCATAAGTGGGCCCTGTGTGACAGGACCCCCACCTATAGCATTATGGTTGCTGGACACAGCAGTAGCCCTTTGATGGGCACAACATATCAGGTCAGTTGCCCAATACCCAACCTGATCGTATGTGCATTCATGGTGGTCCAAATTGTTAACTCTGTGGACAAGGTCATCCCAAAGGGTGGTCTGCTCCCACAGATTGTGTTGACCATGGTGAAACATCACCACATGGTGCTGGATGATGGCATCTGTGATGGCTGCATTTTTGGCTGCAGTATATGTTGGTTGTCTTTACCACTGCATGTCACCTGGATTACATAAACAGGGAAACACATCACAGGACCTCATACATTGGTCAAAGTTATTTACAGAACCTGCACATCAACATTGACTATCATTAGCCACCGCTTACAACCACATCATATCCCTGTCATCTATCAGCACAGTATGATCCTGCATTGCATTCTTGGTCCTGATGTGTCATGTTCCCCAAATGAGGGCCAATACATTGCATAATCCACTATTTATCATTCACCTTTGTATAGAGGGATGACAGTGGCCATCTACCTTGCAGATGGGATGTCAATGGTGCTTAGGCTTTGCTTGCATACACTGTTTAATGGAGCTGGGAGCATATGCCTGAGTTCATGTAGGATGCAGACAGGAATGTTAACAGGTTTCATGGAGACTTACTTTTATTGACTTTGAATAGGCATTATGCACCTGCTCCCTGATGATGAGGGGAGCGGTGATGGTGCTGTGCATATTCACATATACTGATGGTGGGACAGGGGAATTATGTTTGCCCTTAACCTGTCTGCAGTGGTGTGGCTATAGCTATGGTGTGTGTGTATGTGGTGTGATTGACCACCATTACACGGTGGGGTAGGTTGTTGCCTCTGAGATTGAAGACATATGTGAGGATGGCCTTGTGATTGGCCTTGGTGGATGTTTCTGATTTGTACTCATAGTTAGCCTTACAGTAATTCACCTGTGACATTATATGCTCATTCAGACAAAGGTTGACTTGCTTCCAAGTTGATGCCTGCTTCTACTTGGCCCAGTACAGCCAATATAGTGACTGATTATGTGGTTTGTGTATTGCTGCTGTCCAGCAAAGGGGATTACATAACCTTGGTGAAGGCAGGTTTTAAGAGTGAGTTATTGCTGAGTCCATACAGCTAAGTAGGTGCTCATATAGCTGTTTGCAGTAGGCATGGACACAAGGTCGTAACACAGTTGGACACCTCTCCAATTTCAACCTGATAATCATGCTTATTCCCATATCCATGTCTGTGTCAGGGCAATGCACCAACCAGTATCTTTAGACATTTATGTCTGTTGGATACACAGAAACTAAGATTACACACATGTACAACATGTGCAGATTATTTTCCTGATGTTTTGCATCCCATCTCTGTTGTTATGAAGCTTCCAGGTACACCTACTCATACATACATGTGCACAGGTGATACCTGATATACATTTCTGTTCTATGTCAGTATGGCACACTGTATTTGCACTCTTGCTGCTCAGTCGTACCTCTCAACCTGTTAGAGCAGGATATCTGGAGGATGCCACACATACGTGGGGGGCAGTGGCACAAAATTACTGACACTTTCTTAATATTGTTGTAACACACTTAAGTCATTTGATAGCAGAGAAGTCTTTGCAGTCACCGAAATACCCTGGAGGATTAAAACACTCATATGTATGCTAGTATGTCCTAATGTCAGTCTACACAGATTTGCCAATGATTTGCCAGGCATAACACAACTCTATGAGTAAATGACTACAATTATGAGGCACACATATGGTCAGTGTGCATAACACTAGACAGTTGAATGGTATGAGCTCAGTATACCACATGCAGTTGAACACACACACACATCTGTGGCAGTAGTCTGCTATGCCAATACCCTGTATAGACCTCACAGACATGTATATCATAGTTGTATTTACAAGTAACATATGGATATCTACGACATCCCAGTAGCTGGCCTAGCAGTGTCACAGTCAGTATTATAGAAACAGACACTCCAGTAGTAGTCATATGTGAGCCATTCCTTCCTGGGATGACTCAAGAGCCTGAGCTGTGATCTGTGTCACTGCAGACAGACCCAGATGCTATGGGCATAATTGCTGATTAGCAATATATCAGTACAGACAGTCTTGTTGTGACATATTTGTTTAATATCCTTTATCCCATTATTGCATACCCCCTACTGCATTCCATTACATGCTTACTTGTTTGACATACATTTTTATTTTCCCAAGTATTGTTGGTTTGAATTCCAATTCCTGTTTCTGTTACTGTCTTTGTGTGTGTGTGTGTCTCTCTCTCTCTGTCTACACATGTAGAGGTATAGACCTGTTTTGCATAGGCAGCACCTTGACTTTTGTAGGTAATGCTCATGAGCAGGTGATGATCTGTGCACCAATTGGTGCCCCCCACTTGCTAATTGCATGCATGTGTTGTTATTCCTATAGCCAATGGCATGGCAACACACTCCTATATTTGCATACTTCATGTGGGAGATGCCCCTTTTCCTTGTCTGTGAGGGGGACATCTTGGAGGTGTGTGAACAACAGCATTACAACGGTAGTTGGAAATACCTCTTACAACAAAACATGTGGAGACAGCCCAAGAAAATGGAGGAGAAGGTCCCAGACTTAGGGACAAAATATGAGTATTGCTGTTATACATTTGGATTTATGCTAGTTTGACAGGGTTTGTGTGGACATTGATATTCTGCATGGGTATCTGTCTGACAGTGTTATGTGGTTGACATAACTCTATCTGCAGAATGGCCAGAGGTTTGACTCTTATGTTTGGTCTGTTCCTCTGACAGTTGCTGTCCTTGGCAAATCAGTAGCATACCCTGGGTATTGTAGTCAGTAAATGCTAACTTCCATTTGTGTTTCTGACTTCATATCCCTCAATTAAGATATGTTACAACAAACCCTGTAACACCAGAAACTTTCTCAGTTTATAACAGCAATATTTCAATTATGGCCCTGTTAATGGTCCTCTGTCCCCCAGTTGTGTCAGGCTTTGTCCAGATGTCATGCAGTAAGAGGTTGATAGGAATGGTGTCTCATTAGTTAGTGCCTTCCTTCTTGATATCATCCCAGTAATGTAGCAGAATGCCAGACATGGTATGGGGAAGATGCCATATATATGAGGGCAGAGCCTGGACGTTCTGTGGGAATCTGTACAGTTAAGGGGTCTGTGTATGTGTAGCAATTAACAGACTGTCAGGATTGTGTAGCAGTGTAATGTGTAAGTGCTTGCTGTGCTGTGTAGGGAGGGGGTATATTTAAGTGTCATGGCTCTTTTTCTGTCTGACCGTGCGTGCTGCTCCAGTTTCTGGTCATCTATCAGCTGTATATGTTTGTAGGGGCAGACTGAGACATGTTCTGTACCACTGCAGGTGTCAGACTACACTGTGACTTGGGGCAGTACATGTAGGGGTAGTGTGTGAGTGTCAAACAAGATATTTATGTTCACACAGTCATTATACTCTACTGTTCATTTGGATTACCAGTATGTCACTGTGGCTGTGGTGAAATTGGTTCTGAGTATGCAGGCTCACACCAGTGACTGTTTTTCACTACTGTTACATCCCTGTAGTGCCTGATGTATTTGCAAATGCATGTGTAATTCCCCATATCTGACTTGGGGTAGTGTTGTGTCAGTCTGGCTGTAGTTTGGATGGTGTTTGGTGACATGCTAAGCAGCTCAGTGTACTTTCCCTAATGTCATGTTATGTCCAGATGTTCGTAGGATGTCCAGTTGTCTGGCTCATATCTTTGGTCTGGTCCCCATAAGTGTTGTGTATGTCTGACAAATCAGTGGGATGATGTGAGGATTTCAGGCACTAACTAATGAGAAACAATTGAGTCTTGGAGTTGTGCTATTTCAGTCAATATATGTTAGAACAGACAGTGCTACTGTAGCAACTGTTTCAGCTTATCTAGTCAAGTATTTCAGATATGTCCCTATGTTCATGGCTTTCTACCCCAACTTTGTCAGGCTTGGTCCAGAGCATACCTCTCAACTGGCTGGATTGTTGCAGAACATCCAGGTTTATTGCTCATATTTTGTCTGTCCTTCACAACTTATTCTAATTTCTCTGGTAAATCACTGTGATGATCTGAGGATTTCTGTCAGTAAATGATGACATGATTTCATTTCAAGACCTCATATCCTTCAGAACATGTATGCTAAAAAAACCCTGTTACTTGAGCAACTTTCTACATTTCTAAGAGCAATAATTAAAATACATTCCTAGTGTGACCCATTGTTCCCCCATTTTTACAGCCTTTGCCCAGATTTCTTGCACTAACAGGTTGAGAGGTGTGGTTCTGAGATATGATTGCACTACATGTTATGAGCACGTGTATGTATGTATATATATATATATATATTATATATGGATTCCTATTACAAGAAAGAAAGTTCACTACTACGAACTTGTAATAGGAAGCCTCACTTCTCCGAAAGTTCACTTTAATGAAAATGAACTTTTGCGTAAGTGCACTTCACCGAAAACACCGCAGCACAGTGGAGGACATAAAAAACAAGCTATGTCCTCCACTATGGTATGATAATCACGGATCTTAGGGTTAGGGCATGGGTTAGGGTAAGGGGATAGTTAGTAAAGCTATCCCTTTACCCTAACCCAGCCCTAACCCTAAGGTTCATGACTATCACACCATAGTGGAGGAGATTGCTATGTCCTTCACTGCGCTGCAGTCATCACGGACCTTAGGGTTAGGGCACGGGTCGTGGTAATGGGCTATCCCCTTACTATGACCTGTGCCCTAACCTAAGTTCTGTGAGTACTGCACAGAAGTTCAGTACAACACCCGTTTGTTGTACTGAACTTCGCATAAGTGCACTTTCGCTGCAGTGAGCATTCCATGCACTATTTCGAATGAGTGAAAATTCAATCTAGTGTATGGAACCCATATATATAGTTTACATATATATGTATTTCCATACATGTATATCTGTATATGTATATATACAAAACCTGAGTGATTCCAAGAGCTTTTTCCCTATTGTTGAATGACTCTACTGCATGATATGTTTGAAAAAGCATCAGAAATTCATGTAGCTCAAATGGTGTAGTGGTACATTGCTATGACTCTAGTGTACAGGGTCCTGGGTTCAAGACTTGGCAGTGCAATTTATTTTGTTGCTAGACCAAACAGTGGCTGATGGAGACAGACTGATTAAAGCAGTTTTAAGTGGCTTTAAGTTGGCTTGTATGGGTTTGTGTAGCACTAAGCATGCCAACATATGGTTAACCATACAGATGCTTAGTCCATTTGGGTTCACTTATCATCACGCAAACTCACTTACTCCCTCTTACTCCTGCTTATATCCGCACTAATTCCTTTAAAAGAAAAGAAAAAGGGGTTATAGAAAGTAGTGAGAAAGGGGCATACAGAGGCAAAAACAATATGAAAGGTAGCCAGGGATGTGCAGGATGGGTGTAGGGAAAGTCCATAGCTGCCTGTTTGTAATGCAGCAACAGCTGTGCATTTGTATGGAATTTGGAGGTGAATTTGGACACTCAAATCCCAGAGAGAGGGGTGAGGACAACAGAAATAAATATGCCAAGCCAATTGGACTGGATTACATGTATCCAGTGGACACCTGTGTGAAATGGACAGCTATGTATGGGGCAATGATTGTTTTGGGGACAGTTACCTTTTTGTTTGTTAGGGTGAGAGTGGTATATTGGGGAAGGATTGTAATTATGTCTGGGGAGGTAGGTTGGGTAGGGAGACAGACAAGACAAACAGGACAGCAGACAGGGCGGTGTATGACACATGTGGGGGGTAAACACCTTGGACGGGGAGGGTGTTTGGGAATCAGAGGCCAATGAGCCCCCATATGGATATGGTGGTACTGAAATCCCCACCTGCAGGCAGTCACAACTGCACCTTCACAGGCCCAACGGTGCTATTGTCCTGTACCACAAGATAAATATATCTCAAAAAATAGAGGCCCCCCCCCAGACCGTTCCTTGGGGTACACCATTGTGGATGAATCTACTATTAGAGGTGGGTTCTACTACTTTGACTGAGTGGCTACTATCATTGTGGCAGTTAGCTACCAATCTGGTAACCTACAGTTTGGTGCCTGACTGTGTAGGCTTATGTACCCTGTCCACCTGGGGATTAGTGTGAGAGGACTGGGCTAGGTGAAGGTAGGCATTTTTGACCATCTTCCCCTCGTCCCTGTGTTTGTTGACCACTGCAGAGAGGTCAATCAGGTTTCACAGGCCTTGACAATACCATGGTGTATGGGCCCAGGCATTTTGATGTTACAGATGTCTCTGTTCATAATATCCTTTATATTGCCTCCCATGCCCTTGCAGAGCAGACTAGTTAGGCTGATATGCATCATATTGGCTGGGTTGGTGGATTGTTCCACCTTTGTGTATAGGGATGACAGTGACTGTCCTCTATACAGGTGGGATGATACCGGTGCTCAGGCTGTGATTGATTACAGTGCAGCATGGATCTGAGAGCCCATGCCTGTGCCCATGCAGGATGCAGCCAGGGATGATATCATAACTATGGAGGCCTCTGTGTGTTGCCTTTGAGAGGTCATTATGGACCTGCTTCCTGATGATGAGGGGAGGGGGCAGGTGCTGTACATGCACATGTGTACCACTAGGGATACAGGGAGGTGGTATTTACACTTCACCTGTCTGCAGCCGGTTGCTTATATCTATGCCATATGTACATGTGGTGTTATTTACCACCACTACAGAGCAGATTTGTGTGTTGCCTCTGGAATTGCAGACACGTGTGGAAGGCCTAGTGATTTGCCTTGGTGGATGTGTCCGATTTGCACTCAAAGACATCTTTAGGGTACATCACCTGTGCTCTTATTTGTTTATACAGAACAAGGTGACATTGCTTCCAATGGGGCACCTGTTCCTTCTTGGCCCTTCCAGCAATTGTTTCCACCTATTATGGTATTTATGGTATTTGTGTATTGCTACTCTCCACCACAGGTGTTTACTCTACCTTGAGGGAGATGATGTTGTCCTGTCAGGTACTGCTGAGTCCATACAGCTATGTAAGTACCCACATAGTATTGTGGTGTGGACCTGGATAGTGCTAGTTCCAACAAATGGGACATTGGCTGTACAGCTACTTCTACCTACTCTGAGGGGATTTATAGTAATTTGTGTACAGTTCATTCTGTTTGACACTGTAAAGGGGGGGTGGGGAGCAAGTGAGATGGTGACCTGAACAGTGATGGCTATGTGGTCAGATATTACCAAGGGGGATGGCACTGCAGGAGTGCTACAGTGGCTAAGTGGCTACTCATGTTGGTTAGGACTAGGTACATGAGATTCCCACCTGCTGTAGGAGTGTTGACCAGCTGATCCACTGCATTGCCATTGAAAAAGCCAAGGAATCTATGTGCATTCATCATCAGGTGGCACAGGTCAGGCACACTATGGTTGGGTATTTGGAGTCACCCAGGAACAGGGTAGATGATTGCATCCTGACAGATTCCAGCAGGTCCCAATAGGTGTGGTGGGTGTCCATAGTCATGGTCGGAGGATTGTAGCTAGCTATGATTTGAGTAGGTGTTTTATCAGCTGTTAACTGCACTCAGGATGTCACCCGTGCAATATACTGTTTGGCCAGCCTGTGTGTATGTGTATGTTAATGTTCAACACTCCAACTCCTGTGGCTTTGCAGGCCTCCATTTGGGGTCTAAACATATGATAGGATGAGTGACCTGGCAAGGTTTGTGTGCTTTTCACAGCTAGAAAGCAGATGTCAGTGACTGCACAAATGGCAGCATCCTACAGGACAAGGTATGCTTGCACTGACTTGGGTGTCATGGTAAGACAGCTAGCTCCTGTTAGAGCAAGACAGCTGCACAAAGGCACACATCAGTGGTGGGCTAAGGACAGTAAATAGTGTCACTTTATGAATCTAGCTGAAACACACTTATTTGCCAGCAAAGACGGTGTCACATTCACAGGTATACTCTGTAGGATATGACATCTGACAATAAAATATATGGTAATTTGTTATGACTTCAGTTTTTAATGAGTTGCCAGTGATGTGCCAGACAATAAACAACTGTCTGAGGCATTGACTACAAATACAAGGCAGACATGTGGTCAGTCTGCAAAACTCTGGAGAGTTTTCATGTATGGGCTCAGTATATCAGATACAGTTCAACACACACATCTGCACCTATCATGTAATATGAACATACCCTATGTACATCTCTTAAATTTGTAAGACAAGCATATGTACCAGAGTAGCATTCACAGGTGGCATATGAATAATTACAACATCCCAGGTAGCTGGCCTACCAGTGACACACTCAGTATTGGGCAACAGAGACTCCATTAGTAGTAATACATGAGCTGACCTTTGCTGGGGTGACTCAGGGGCCAAATATGTTCTCCATGTCAATGCAGGCAGGACAAGCAGTAATGGCCACAGGTGCTGGACTCCAGCATGTGAGTCCAGCAGGTGTTGTTGCGGCTTAGTGTTTAATTTCCTATTTGACATCATTGCATCCTACTTTCTACATTTCATCCCATGCTTACATGATTGACATACCTGTTATAGTGCTCAAGAGTTCCTTCGCAACAATGCAAATGGTTAAGTTTGTGTAGTCGCAGTTTGTCTTTGTGTAGATGAGTTAAGACATGTGTTGCATAGGCAGCAGCTTGCCTTTTGTAGGTACTGCTCATGAGCAGGTGATGGCCTGTGCACCAATAGGTGTCTCCCACTAGCTACTTTCATCCAGCACAACTGTATTGTCTTTCCATTTACCAATGCCATAGCAACACAGTGCTATAATTATGGCCTTCGTGTGTGCCTTGCCTCTTTTTTCTTCCCTGTGTGGAGGACATTATGGAGGTGTGGGGGCTACAGCTTCACAAACAGTAGGTGGGAATACCTCTCAGGAGAGGACATGTGGAGATAGCCCAGTGACATGGGGAACAAAGCTCCAGAACTGGCTACAGATTGTAGGTCAGTAGTGCTGTTATATGTATAGAGGGTTGCTAGTTTAACAGGGTTCATCTGGACATGCATTTTCTATGTGACTTGACGTCTGACAGTGATATGTCTCTGACATGACTCTCAACTGTTTTGATGTCTACAGACTGCCCAGGGGTTCACCTGTTATGTTTGGTCTGCTCCTCAGACAACATCTGTTTTTGTGGAAGCAGAAGGATAATGTGAGTATTGTAGTCAGAGTAACTGTTGACATCCATTGGTGTTTCAAACATCATATCCTTCAGAGATGTTATGTTAAAACAAATCCTGTGACAACAGCAACTGTTTCAATTTGTAATGCCATTATGTGAGATATGTGCCTCTTTCCCCCTTCCCCCAAGTATGTCATGCTTTGCCCAGATGTCTTGCAGTAAGAGGGTCAGAGGTATGTGATATCATTATTTAGTGACTGCACTCAGGGTATCATCCCATTGACTTAGCAGACTGCTGGAAGTGATATGCGGCAGTAACCATGAATATGGTCTCACGCCCTGGACATTCTGTGCAGATCTGTAAATATGAGAGTTATGTATGCCTGTCCATTGTGAAGAGGCTGCCAAGATTGTGTAGCAGTGCTGTGTGTAGATGTTTGTTTGGCTGGGTAGGTACAGTAGTAGATGTGAGTTTCACAGATCCTTTTTCTATCTGACTGTGCATGCTGCTATGGTTGCTGGTGGTCTATCGGGTGTGTAAGTTTGTTGGGGCAGATTGAGAAAGGTCCTGTAATACCTCAGGATTCCAAGTATACTGTGAGCTGGGCCAGTATCTGTCAGTGTATTGTGTGACTGGGAATCAGGATATGTTCATTCAAACAGTCGTTCTACTCTAGAGTTCATTTGGAGTACTGGTATGTTCCCATGACTGGTGCAAATGGTTGTGGGTGGACATTTATGCACCACTGTCTGCTTTTCCTTACAGTTCCACGCCTGTAGTGCATGATATATTTGGAAATACATGGGTAATTTCCCAGAGCTGAATTGGGTTGGTGTCATGTTGGTCTTACTATGGTTCAGAAGATGCTGGGTGACATGGTTGGTGTCTGTCACAGGTTTTTCCATTCTGTTACATGACTGCGATCATACCGCTCTACTGTCCAGATGTCTAGACACTGTCCTGATTTGTGGCTCATATGTTTTGTCTGTTGGCCACAACATTTGTGGGTTTGTGAGAAATCACTGTGACGATGTGAGCATTGACATCAGTAAATTCTGACATTCATTTGTGTTTCTGACCTGGAATCTGTCTGGCATTGTACGTTAAAGCACACCATACCATATCACTCTAGCAGACTTCTACATGTATGACAGTCATATTTCAAAAATGTCACTATTGTTTTCCCTTTATTTACCCAGTTTGCTGGGCTTTTTGCAGATTTTTTGTAGTAAGAGGTTGGTTATCTGGAATCTGAAGCCCATGAGCCCCCAAATGGATACAGTGGGACTGAGGTCCCCACCAATGGGCACTCACGACTGCTCCTTCACAGCCCCAAAGGTGACTGTGCCGGGGCAGGACTGGAGGGGCGGCCTGCCCCTCGAGGTGCACCAGTTGGCCCTCAATCTGGCGCAGCTATCCACCCAACACGGCTTGGATGGCGCTGCGCACCAAACCCTGAAACTGAATGCGGGTGACAGACTCCTGTCCACTCCAGATCCCAGGGGGGACAGGCCCCATCACCTGAGGTGGTTCCACCCAAAGGTGGTGCAGAACCACAGGATAAGAAATTCCCAGGTTGGGTCCCAGACATGCTCGGGCCCGGTGCCATAATCAGATATGGCGGGACAGACAGATGCGCCAGGATCTGCCTTTCCAAACGTGCTATGGTGCTGAGGTTTTAAAATGTTTGTTGGTTAGTCAGGAACAACACATTTCCAGATTAGTTATAACAGCATGCATGGGGGTTCCAATTAACCTGATAAAACAGATCTGGCACAGTTACATAACAAAACAAACACATGTATAGATGGAACAACAGTATGTATCGTAACAACATGCCAGTAACATTGACGGCAACAGGCCACCAACAATGGTATTTGAACAAGGTATGTTAACATGCAACCAATCAAATATATGAACAATAATAGAACACAAGTCCCAACATTAGGTTTGGAGTAAAACATACCCATAGTATATCAATTATTTTATTGATCCAGATGAGGGGGGGAGACAAAAAGTCCATTAACAACTGTTTTGCTTCTATTTTCCACATCAGTACTGCTCAATACTCTATGGGTTGCCCTCACTTTACATCTGCTAATGGGCATAGATTCTGTAGCATAAACATACTTATTAAATTGTCAGCCTGGAATGGTATAGGGCAAACTGTGAAAACTCTGGTTACATGACTAGAGGGGACTCATACATATCAGGGTTACATATCTGGCACAGGAGGATACCCTAAAGTGCTGTTATGCGAGTGTGCTACTGGCATACTTCAACAGGTTTCCTATCTGTTTCCAGAGTTATTGACAGCAGTGACAACTAGCTGTGACAGCATGACACTTGAGAGACATGTATCAGGAAGAGTGCATGTTGTATGTACCTATCCTGCTGTCATTTGCAGGCATGTGGTGGGACAGTTGAACAGTTGCACTCAGTTTATTTGTATACCCTTCATCCAGCTACTACCAATATCTCCTTACTTGTACACCCTGTGGATAAAATATCTGTTAATACTACTTGACTGTTTTTACATTTATTCCTGATTCCATGTGTGTAGATATGCACACATCTTAGTACCAGTCCCTGGATTTGAACCATGTCTATGTGTGCAAAATTAACAACTAAGTTATTTCTCATCACACTGAGCTACTGAGGAGCAGCTGTTTCTTGTTTCACTGGTTTCAGCCTAATAGAACTTGTAATCCTGTGATGCATGCATGACAGATAGTTATTGTATCATGCATTAATCCTTTGGATTACTACAATCTGGAAAGCAAAGGTTAACTCAAGACAATGCTGGATGAAACATACTTTGAAACTTTAAACATTACTATTCAGGATTCAGAGCTTATTGCAGTATATATTTCACATTTCAGTTGTGTCTTGTTTTACAACTCCACCATCTACAGTTTTTCTTACAGCTGATTCACAGAAGAACCTCATTTAATGTATGCTGTCACAGTCACATTTGCTGTAAAGAACCTGTACACATTCTATATGTCTACAACATACCAGAATGAACACAACAGTTTTTGTAAGAATCTTTATTGCACATCAATATTAGTCAGTCAAACATTTTTATTTATTCAGTTCACACAGTAACAGTATACCTACTAGTAGTAAGCAATGTACTACTTCTTGGCTATTTGAACAATATACTGCAAAATAGATTTGTACTCACCAGCCTGTCAGTGCAGCCTCAGCAGTCTGTTGCCATGGGCTTCTACATTCATAGCCCTTTCTGCTGCAGCTGTAGGAGAGAAAAACAAACATCATGCATACCTGTCTATCACATTATCAGGCTAGTATTTGCTACAAACTACTTGATAGTGATACTTATTCACTACTGAAGCATTCTGTGCCCATGCATCTTGGATCCACTAGGCCAAGAGCACCCCCCTCCTCCACTTTAGGTCAGCATAGCAGTGCATACTTGCTCACCAGTCCGGGAAATGCCAGTAGCACTGGTGATACCACTTGTGAGATAGTCCCAGGCCTCTGCTTTGTATTGTGAGCCCTGGTAATGGCCCTGCAGCAGTCTCTCATCACGGTTTTCTACAAGGAGTCCAGCCATGACCCTGGACTCCTGAATGCTCCAGCGCTGTGCCTGAAAGCGCGTTCCCTCTCCAACACCAGACATGTTCCTGCAGAGATCAAACTAAACAGGTTATGGCTGCATTCCCACCTGCATGGTTTAAATAAGGCCATATTCCTGCCCTTTACCATCATTGGACCATTTTGAAAATACTGAGCACAGCTTAGCAGCATGCAAATCAGCTAAGCTGAGTTGAACAGTGCTTAAAGGGGTAATTGCTGAACACTGCTTAACAGTGTGCAAATCTGCTTAGCTGAGCTACCTGTTGCTTAGCAATTACATCTAAGCAATGCATAAAGCTGGTAAACATGGCTGAGCATTACTTGCTCACTTTATATTTTAGAAAACTATCAGAATAATGACTTCATTTAGTAGGTGTATATGATTTACTTTACATGACACCCCTCTATGTGCTTTCATTACATTAGCAAGGGGTGTGACTATACTGTATGGGACACTTGTGTATACATGGGTGATTTCACATGTTATATGCATTCACAGTTCCATTTTACACCAGCTAAACTACCCTGGTTGACAAAAAACAGTTACTATATAATTTAAGCTTAAAAAATAATTTTAACACTGCTTTCCCATATAAAAATAACTTGTCTGCCTTGGTTCTCACTGTGAATGCCTGCATGTAAAGTCAGAACTCTCACCATTATCTTGGTTTAGGAATTTCAGTTGTATATTTTTATTTATCTCCTATGGAATGTTTAAGCATTGCTTAGCGGAGGGCCATAACAAGCACATCCGCTTAGCTATGCTTAAACATTCCTTAGCATGTAAAAAAAAGATGTATTATATTATTATTATAGTATTATGTTATATAGTGAATATTGTGATTTTTCTGACAAGTCATTGAGGACTGCACTCAGGAAATAATGGCATACATTTGACTTTCCGACTTCTATCTTTCGGAAATTCATGCTAATGCATATCCTGTTTTCTATCAACTTTCTAAGTTTGTAAGGGCAGTATATATGGTGTCTCCATTTTTAGAGCTTTGTCCCCCATTATTTGTGCCTTTGTCCACATGGACTACTGTCAGGGAATAATGGTATACATTTGACTTTCAGATTTCTGTCCTTCGGTAATTCATGCTAATGCATGACCTGTTTTCTATCAACTTTCTAATTTTGGGAAGGCAATATTTAAGAAGTATCCCTATTTTTAGGGCTTTGTCCCCCCATTATTTGTGCCTTTGTCCACATGGACTGCTTTAGCAGGTTGCGAGGTGTCGTACAGCACTTTTGCAGTGCAGGGGGTGTGTCATAGAACCTATCACACACACCCTGAATTGCTTTCCTGCTCCCCTATGTATTTCAGTGTTCACGGACACTGAAATACCCATTTATTTCATTTCAGTTTCCACAGACACTGAACTACTGGCATAATATTAGAGAAGTTCTCTAATATTATGCCACATTAGTTTTAGAAAGTGCCATACGTAACTTTCTGAGTGTAGGGGGGGTGTTCGTAGTCCATGCACTACTTAAACACTCATTCACAGTTTGTGTCCATTTAGCCTTAGCAGGGCGCCCTTGTGAATATGCAAGGCATGCTGCTGTGGCTACATGGACATGAACCACTTCATGCAGGAATAGCACTATTCCTTCATGAAGTTTATTGAATTCAGGGAAAGTTTTTGTCAGTATCTGGAAGCCAAGTGGTGACATGTGCAAACCATCTCTGGCAAAGCATCATGGTTTGCTGTTGGTCATTTATATGAAACATCTTTTTTTAGGCAGAATGTCTGTCTAAAAATGGTTACTCAAAATATGAAATTTGAGCCTTTATTAACTAAAACAAAAGTTATGAATTATACTGCCTGTGTGCATGTGTTACCATGAAATGACCATTTCTAAATGCATTTCTATTTTTGTACTGTGGGTCACTTTAAATGCAGTTTTACTGTACAGGTGGAGTGAATTGTTTTATCATCTTATATTCATAAGATTGTTGAGCTTTAATTTGCTGATTATTTATTTGTTTAAATTCATATGCCACACTTTAATCATCAATGGAATAATTTGATGGAGTCTACTTTAGGACCTCGAAAGTCTAATAGCTTGAAATGCATATCGATCGAACCATATGCATCGAACTATTAAACAATCAAAGTCCAAAAAAATAAAAAATAAGAAAAAAAATAATTTAAACTAGTGTAGCCAGGAGGCAAGCCCCCTGCACCCCCCACATCCCCTGCTACTTAAATATACCAACTCTGAGATCGCACTGCATTGAAGTAAACAGAAATCTCCACCTACAGAGATTTCCATTTACATTTTCCATGTTTTGCGCTTTCTGTGTACTCGTGTCGAGAATATCGTATTCAATATTCTCGGACTTTGAGCACATAAAGTTGACACATTTGATGCACTCATTGAGAGATTACCTGTTCAGTTTTTCACTTGTCTGACAAATTTTAGTCACTAAGTTGAGCTGAGTCACAAGGGCAAATCACTTCAAATTGAAGAAAGTTAAAAAAATGTCAGTATATGCAAGACATGAAATGTTTACTTCTCAGCTCATGATAATCTATGTACACCCTCGAATATTATAATGATTACAGTAAACACCATGTTGTGCGTGCCACTATTAACTTTAATTCATATGTGATTCCACATTTTCAGAAGTGGTCATTACTTAAAGAAATGTTTTCACCTTCCTGTTTTAATGCTGATCCTTCATAGTCTAATTCATTTTACTGCTGTATCGTAATTTCCTTTATCAGTAGACCCATCCATTCATCCATCCATCCACAGATCCTTTTTCACATTTTTGCACAGGAGATTGCCAGCAGTGGCAACCATCTAAACCCAGTGTTTACACTGCCTGTTTATTATTCATTCTTTACCTCCATTTCAGCAGAACCACTGTGCCTACTTCACATCTGAGTACTGGTTCCGTTCTCTCTTTTTAAAACAACTGACAGCTTTCTCTGAATCTCGAGCACAGAATTTAACTGTTCCCTGTTGTTTGATCATTTATAGTTTTTACTTCTCAGTCATTGGTTATCTGTCTTTCTCTGAATCTATTACCCTTCTCTGTAAACTTCCCAGCTGCTTATGATTATTTAATTTACCATCTCATACGGCCTTCTTATTAATTTTGATTATTTCTGTCTGAATTTTCTTTTATAGGTATATGTAACAAATCATCTGAATTCTACTTCTAATGTAATAGATTCCAGTTTATAATAATATGAATTTCAATGAAACTACAGCAATTTGTTTATATGTGAAGAGTGTTTTCCTGTGCATTTGCCTTTGTTTTCAATTTCTTAAATCAAATAATGGCTTATTATATTTTTTGAATACTAAACCATTAAATAATATCAAAAGAAGAAGAAGCCTTATTTCTGCAGTTCTCAAGGGCATCTGAACAGTAATGCACACTGGCAAAACGTACATCAAGTAATGGGTTGTTTTGAATTCCTACCAAACCATGTCTTCGGATAAGCATCAACAATACTATCAAATTCCTGCTGTGAAGCCTATTCGCACAGTAGAGAATCTGATATTTGTAAATATAATTACCGCAAAAGTAATATGAAGTGTTCCAGTTTCCCATTTACTATCTTCTAAAGAAAACAACACTACAATATCAGAAAAAAAATGATATAGTAACAACTGTGTGAAAAATTGTACAACAAAGTTTATAATGTATTACTGCCTCTCTTATTCTCCAACAAATGCTGCGTGTAATAATCAACTTCATCTTGAGATTCATGTTTGTGGTCAGACTGGAGTTTTTCCTTAATAAAACATGGCCAGATTTTATCACATATGGCTGTTAAACACTTCATGGTCATAACAAAAAATAAGAATGCTTCCATCCTGTCCAAAACATTTGTGAAGCTGGATGTCCTGTGCTGTAACAGTGTGATGGTGATTTTTTTTATCTGCCTTTGTCAGATTAACAAGGAATATTTTTTCTTCTTTTTTGACAGTCGCCTCAAGCTTGCTTCAAAGGTTGATCTAAATCAATTTCGACCACAGAATTTTCAAGTAAGGGATATCTTGCATCATTCATTTTTTTCAGAGAAAAGCATTATAAGTAACTTGAAAAGAATACAGCATAAGAAATAATATTTACTGATATTAAGCTAAATGCATGTTTTTTTCTGTCATATTTGTCAGGTAATGTTACTCAGTTCTATTTTTATTCCAGTTAAATTAAAACAAACCTTTAGTACACAAAGTATAACCAAACAATAATAGACTTACAGTTTTTTGACAGTTTCAGATCTGCAGATATTATAATATGTAATGTTATACATTTAAAAATGTATAGGAAGAGATGTCAGTGGTAACTAAACTATGCAAATTATAAATCTGGCAATGAAGACAAACACTTGTCCCCCAAACTGAGCCAATAACCATATCATTTTGCATTTGTGACCAATTTCTTAAATGATCATTAGGTCAGAACACATCTAAACAGTAGCAACTCCATGTACTAATATTTAACTTCAGCAACCCAAAACTTGAACATAATTCTGGAAGCAAACAGGAGTCTCCTAACCTGTGCCAGCCTGTCAAAATAGTGTCTGAATGTGTACAGCAAGCCCCCTCAGATAACCCATGTCACTAAACAACTCAGGGCTTACCAGTCATTGCCCTAATAAAACAGGCTATATGACTGCAACAACCCCAAAGGGTTTCCATCCCTGTCCACCTCAAGAAGAGGCCATTGAACCACAAAAGGAGGAATGCAAGGGCATTGAGGCCATGGTGTGGCAGCCTACCTGAATGCCTTGGCTTGCTGTTCGCCTTGTTCATGACATTCCTTCATGGCAGTAGCCAAAGGAATCAAACTTTAGGAATGTGAGAAATGACTAAACCTCTATCAAAACCTCTAAAGATAGACTAATTACTGACAGTGAACTGAGAAAATTATTATGACTACTTAGCTTCAGCACTAGCAAAACCAAGTAAATGTTTCATCACCCAAGCCCCTGCTTATATGTACCAATATTACCAGAACTTATTAGAGATTTGGGCTGCATGGCTAGGCTTAAAAATACCCCAGTGATCATTAACCTAGTGCACACGTATGAACCTATGAAGACATTGTGAAGATCCACTAAACATTATGGCTGAATGCATTATTAATAATTAGTGACAGCCACAGATTGAATAAATCTAAACCCAAAACGTTCAAATGTACTCAGCTGGATTATAAAAGTTCTTGTCTGATTTAGCTAAGTCCATATGCTTAGTCACATGAATGCCTAAACCTGCAGAATGTGCTATTCGATGGTTGGTGAAAAGCCTCAACAGTTCAACTGGTTCAGATTTTATATCGCCATTCTAATGGAATCTCAGCAGCGAGGCAGATAGAAGACCAGCATGCCAGAATTAAAAATGTGTAGTATATAATGGCCCTTTAAAATTCTAACTAATAAAATCTTCTTAGGAATCTTAGTAAAATCATTATCACTGAGGTAGATGATCACAGCACTGGGGTTAAGCCAGTTGGCAAGAAATGCTGAAACGTATCTCATAACTAGAACCAGGATAAACCAGGATAACTGAACCAACAGACTATTTATGGATTTTGGTCCAAATGAAAGGTTAACCCCTTCAGACAAACTGATGCCCTCACTACCACTTTCTGGATAAATAAGTACCCTAAGATCAAGAGAACCTTCTTCCCTGCAAGGAAAAATAGTGTGATTACTATCTGATATAAGAAAGGCAGGCATTAGGCAACCATTTGTCCATTCTCTTCAAAGCTTGAACAGAATGTCCTTTGAGTACAAGGTTTAATGTCCTGCCTGATTTGAATGAATGTGATGAATAACTAGTGATAGAAATGTCCTGTTGTCTTAGTATATTGTGATGTATTGTAGAGAATAGCATTGACATCTTTGGGTGTAATTTTGTGTCTTGAATTCAAAGGAAAAATATGCTGTGAAGAGGAGAGCTTTGCATCTAACCTTTGCAAAGATGTGGCCCAATGTACTGGACAGGTGAAGGAGGAGCCTACCTTTCTCATGGCAAACTTGCTGACCTTGACTGGTCTGATGTGTTTTAGATCTCCTTAACAAAACAAAGACCTGGTCTTTGGCTAATATGAAGTCACCCCTTACTACAGTTTCCAGTAGCTCATTCCTTGTGAATGCACCTGCATACATCCAAGTGAACATGATCAATCAGAGTACAAATGAATGGAAAGCATAGGCTGTGAACAGCACCCCGTGACAATGGATCTCAAGAGATATCTGCCAATTGGTTTCTTAGGATCTTTCATTATTCCTTTTATGTTTCCCAACCTCTGATCACCTAGTTAGCAACCAATGATTACTAATGTCAAGAAGCCCCAAGGAATCCTGCTAAATGAATGTGGATAGTATTGGGTACTTCATTCATTAAACATCTCTGTATTAAAAATTGAACCATGACTGGTATTGACTAATGCCCATCATGTGATGACAAACCGCAGAAGAAAACCTTAAAAGCATGTAGTGATGAGGAGTGCACCTTCTTAATATTCAATGCCAAAAACATGGATAATAAAGTAATAGCTATTCTTAGTCAATCAGTCACATTTCCAGAGGTCCAAAACTTTTGTGCTTCTGGTGCCAAATGATGAAACTTGGAAAACTGAAAGCATAATAAACTATTAGTTGTTCCATTGAGTTTCTCCTGGAATGTGATGACATGTAAAATTCAAACTGATCTGTAAGCTTAGTAAGACTAGCAATCTTAAAACTGAATGGACCCATCTGGACATTGAAGATAGTTTGACTAAAGTTGTACTACTGCTTGATTACTGGAATAGAAATTGACCCTCCTGTTGGCAAAATGTTCCTTCCAGAGAAGAGTGGCTACCCTGATTGGCAGCATTTCTAAAAAGTTATGTTATGTTTCATTTCCATAGACCAGCAACCACCTGCCTTGGAAGTATCTCCACTACACTTCCCCAAATCTAGGTCTGCATCTGCATCTGCATCAATAAAGAGCTGAAGAACTTCAGTAGAATCTCAAGGGCTCTCCCAAAGTGTAGTCCTTCAGAAATGTCTTCTATAGTTGGAGGCCCTCTTTAATCATAGCTGGGATGCACAGCCAATAGTGTTGTACTTCTCACCTTTCAGTACATTGGATAGTGATCTCAAGAAGGTTCTGCCTGGAGAAATAGCCTGACAAGTAAAGGTAAGAAGCCCATGTAGCAGCACAACCTTGCTGACTCTAACCTTATTGGTCAAAAGGAAATTGTCAGCTGTAGAACTAAGATGTTGCAGCTTGCAAGATGGTAATTTAAATGCCCTGCAGGAATGACAATTACTATCCCCAGAAAAGTAATGACTTGGCAGAGGCCATGCAACTTCTCTAAAGCAAGAGGTACTCCTAACTCAAGGCATAGATCCATAAAAATGTTCATTCCTTCATCCACACCCTTCTACCCATGGAGGTGGTCATTCAAACATAGAGGTGGTCATTCAAGTAGTGAATGCAGCCTGAGCAGGTAGTCAGTGCTGCCAGGGCCAATGTAAGGCAGTGTTAAAAGTTAGAGACAGCTGTGCCTACCAGAAACAAGCCCAGGGCAAACTAAAAAAAAAAACACCCTGGGGGAAACTAAACATAAACATATTGTACAGCAAAAATGAAAAATGTCATAGTTAAAGTTAGGAAGTGCAATGCCCAGCAGCATAAAACCTGTCTCATCAGGCTAAACAAACAACTAAGAGTGTAAATGAAGATAACCCCCCCCCCGATCAAGAACAACCCAAAAGCTTTCTTTACCTATGTACTAAAGCTCAAAGGGAGTATACGACAGTGCACAGAACTGATTGTTAATGGAACCACTTACACAGAGCTGGAAGATATAGCAAATCTGCTGGCTGACAAATTTTTTGCCCCCCTACCCCCTGGCTGCCCCTCCCCCAGTAATGCCATCAAACATAACCCCCTCCAATTATCACTGGGGAGCAGGTCCTAAATGCAGTCTCTAAAGTTAAGAACATTCCATTCATGGGCCACGATAATGTCCCAGAGTACCTCCTAAATAGCCTGAAACATGACCTATCTTGACCTCTGGAGTCTGTATTTATCTCTAGCCCCTGCCCAGGCTTTGTGCAATGTGAATGGAGGACTGCAGCTGTCATCCTTCTGCACAAGGGTGATCCATCAACAGGCCATAAGAACCACAGACCTATAAGTCTTACTAGTCTCATATGCAAAGCCGTGGAAAGAAGATACGATAAACAATGAAATAAAAAACCTTCAGACACTGGATCCAACCCAGTTTGGCTTTGTCAAAGTCAGAGCATGCTTCTTCAACCTAGTAGACTTCTTTGAAAAAGTTACCAAGACTATGAAGGAGGACAAAATGGTGCATACTGCCCACCTTGATCTGGCTAAGTCATTTTCTGCTCAAGCATTGTAAACAAAATCATAGAATTTGGAAGTGACCCCTTTGTTATGCACTGGATATCCAGTTGGCTCTCAGAGATGATCCAGATAGGCCAGTCACTAGTAGTGTTCCTCAGACCTCTCTGCCGGGCCTGCTCCTTTCTGACATTTACTTCTCAGAGGTCAAAGTCAATATCAAATGCCTCTGGCTGACCAAGTTTAACCTGCAAACTAGGAGCAGTCATAGATTCCCCCAACACACTAGCATCCTACAGGAAGGACTGACACAGAAAAATGATTGGTGTCAAAGGCATACCTTAAAACTCAGTGCCAAGAAATGTATAATAGCACCTTTTTGGAAGTTGGCCACCCTAGGAAACTACCCCATTGAAAACAGGCCCTAAGCCTAGGGATTTGGGGATGTATGTCAATAGCAACCTAATTTTTGACCAACATGTAATAAGGAAATCATTTTATTTTACTTAACTTATAAGCAAAGGCATGGAAGTTAGGTCCAAGAAGGTTATCTTTCCTCTTTATTTGACTCTCATCAGACCCATTACTGAGTACAATGCCCCCTTCGGTATGTACTTGACCAGGCACATGCGGCAACTTAAATGTCACAGGAAAAAAATATATATATATATATATATATATATATATATATATATATATATATATATATATATATATATATATATTATGCAGATCATTTCAAAGTCTTATCTCTATTTACTCACTTTCCTATAGACTGTTGAGAGATGATATATACCTGGCATACAAGGCATCCTTGGATACCACTCTGATGGACCTACTGCACATCCATAAAACCAATAGCATCAGAACTACTCCATCTAGGAATTTGAACTTTGCTTGTGTTATAAATATGACTTGCTAAAGGAACAGGTATGTGTCTCAGACAATTCTCCTCCTCTGGACAGACTTCCCATCCATGTTTGGCAATGTTCTTCCATAACCCTATTCAAATGTAATCTGGACTAGTGAATGAAATCTGAAACTCGTCCAGGGTTTAGCACCTATGTCTCTAATGGACAGAGACAGTCTGTAATCATACCCTGGCTTACATATATCCCTTAAAATAACCTCTAAGGGCTCATACATTTGGGATACATGGCTAGGCTTATAAAGGCCCCAGTGGTTGTTAGGGTAGGATTCACCTATGAACCTATAAAAATAAAGCAAGCCATGGAACAGCTCATGGGCATGGCCTTGTTGAAACAGAATTTGTTATCAAAGGTCCTGTTCTCCGATTGGAAGGAGGCAGAATGCACACTGAATGTCCAGTTTACCAGTCCAGGGGTCTGAAACTTCCTTGATAGTCTGTGTTGCTTGGTCCAAAGACACAAACTCTACTTTGGTTTGCTTCTTGTCAATAAAGTCATTCACAGAAGCTCCATCTGAATGAGAGTGATGGTGGATAAGTTGAAATTCCTCCAATCTGTTTTTTGGGACCAACCCAATGGGCAAAATCTTAAATGTTGGCCAAGGGGGTTGAGTTAAAGGGCCTGCAACCCAACCTATCTGAAGTTCAATTTCAATCAGTCTGCAGACCACTTTCTCCTTCCCTTTATATGAAGCTAAATTTTTTACTTTTCAGCATCTTTTGAGCCTGACAAACTAATGGGATAATCTGACAAAAACCCTTGAATGAGGAAAGCAGCTATTTGTTTATTGGAATAATTAAATAGCTTGTTTGATAACTTATCAACCTTGATCAGGAATATGACAGCCTGGGAGCACGTTTGATTTTGAAAAGAATTCCCTCCTTGCCCTTGCAAATAATATCTAGCCACAGATGTCAGCTGTTGTTTAGCAATAGGTGATTTCTCAACTACAGTTTGACTGGTGTTTGTAGGCAATAGCCCATTCTTCTCCTAGCACCTAAATACATAGTGAACAAAGATTAAATGAAGTGGCAGTTTGGCCAAGAACATTTGCCATTATTGAATGCCCAACAACATTTTGTCTTCAGGTGTCTGTCTGATACACTGGAAAAACTTGGGAACTCAGGCTTGTCCAGCATGATGCTGAGGCAAGTGTCGGAGTCACATTGATACTGTTATAGTGATTTGTCAATTGCCTTCAACTTCCTAAAGTGCCGATAATACCAGGACCACACCAAATCTCCCTGAATGTGGTGTGCTTCCCTTACTGTAAGAAAATAGGCCAGTAAAGCAAGAACCTGTTTCATGTCCTTTTCAATTACGATGGCCATGTAGACCATACATCCCTAAAACTCAGCTGTCCTAATTTTTAGTGAAGCCTTAGGATGAAACTTTTTTACCTAGAGCAGGCAAGAAGGTGGCTTGGTCATTAGATACTGAATTCTCAGCCCCAGTAATCATCTGTATGCTGTCAGTGTTGATCAACTCAAAAATGTCTGAGTACACTTCCTTGAATACCTTCTTATTAATGTTGGGAGGTATATAGGCCATAATATGAGAACCTGGAAGACTAGAGCCTGTAGAAGTAAGTATAGTCTTAGGAGCTAAGAATTGCAATAAACTGTGATTTGATTTGACTGATATGTTCCTTTGAAGGGGTGGTAGAATCTGTGATCTGATACTGAATGACTGTGTAGGTTAGATTGCTCCAGCAGATGCACTGTTAATGTTGAAACCCTTAGAACCAAAGCCCTTTTCTAAAACCAGGTCAAACATCCTAGCTCTACCTTCTTCTGGAAGCAAATTTAAAAATTCATCCAGATAATTATCTACTGACAGTCCTCTCCTCCGGCAAAGTATCTCTATTCCTATCTCATTGCCTTCAACATCCTGACTGGTCTCTGAAGATCATGCTGGGAATTTGCAGGTAAAGCTGGTTAGTGTGGAAACCTCTTTCTGGGTTCATCACCTAGGATTTTTGGGAGGTGCTTCAGGCTTTGATGATTTCTCTTCTTGTTATGTTATGGTCTTTCTTGTTCATGAGCAGCTTTCAAATGTGAAAACAGGCCTTGAGCCTCAGATGTTAAATACTCCCATCTGTAATTTAGGGCCTGCTTTGAAAAATAACCTGTGAAAATAAAACTGATTAGTGAGCTTGGCCTATACTAGGATGATACAGGTAAAAATTATACAATGAAGCTAAGATTAAGTACGCTGATTTCAGAAAACTTGTATAACCTGTAAAACAAATCCAGTCAGTGCCCTTGAATTTTGAGTCTTTTTACTGATTGTGATAATTAAATATTTGTTTAAAGGTTAAAGTAATCAAATTACGGCTAAAATAAAATAGAATGTGTGTCAATGTAAACTAAATTTTATGTAGTTGTTTGGACTATTTGTTAATAGTAACGTACCTATTATCTGATTTTTTTAAGTTGAAGCCACAATGGGAAAATAATTGTACTAAAAGTATTCCCACTGTGAAACAATAAATGGAATGTTAAACCACGCCCTAATACATTTCTATAGTAATTGATAATCACTTGTTAAAGTGTGTATAATTCTTGAAGTCAAATGCCTGCTTCCTAACAGAAAAGCCTTAAACCTTCCAGATGAAAACTGTCCGGTAAAATGTGCAGCTCTTGTAGAATGATTAGATTTTTGTCTCATATTTCAAGCTGTTAGTCCAAGAGTTAATGGTTTTCTGTCAAATCAATCAGCACTGAAACTTCTAAATAATAGCAAACATTGGATATGAGATTTCATGTCTTTCAGAAAAACATGATAAAGCCTAAACAGTCATTAAGTCAGCTTCCCAAGTTTAAAGTCATACTGTAAAATCAATCCTTATTTGGGTCTTCATCCCCACATTGTTTTTGGGTTAGACCAGATTTCTCCCACCAAACATACAAAAGTATTTGTAAAACCAAGCTCTCATTTGAAACTGCCAACATTACATCATCACCTCAATTTAACAAACAAACAATCAATACTGCAGGATGATTGAAATGATATATATTGTATAATAATAATAGAAACCCATTGAATTTCATGATGATCTACTGCTGTTGCATGCATTCTAGAATGCAGTCAACCTCCTGCTTGGTGAAATAAGGATGCAACAAAAGCCCTGGTTCCTTAATAAAACTCCACCGGACACAATACTATAACTCACTGTAAGATAAAATAATTAACTTGCAAACCCCAGGTACCCATGTAACAACCAGCACTGAGCTGCACTCCTGTTGTAGTACAAGCTCTGTATTTATGCATCACGGTCATAAACAAGCCTTAATCACAACTTCAATCCCTCTAACCAGAAATCCCCCAAAGTTATACACCACAGGACCACAAGAGCAATGTAACCCAACCAACCAACACCACTCAGAAAACTCTAAAAAAAGATCTACAGGGTGTCTTAAAGAGTGAAGCTGAAGACCAAGAGACCCACTTCTAGGACTAACTAAGCAAACCAAAAGCCAAACACCCAATTTCTGAACTTCTCAGACAAAAGCAAACATTCTCAATCTAACCCACAGCATAATGACATCTTCTCTACTGAGAGCCCAAAACACAAAACCTTATTCAAATAACCCATTGGAATTAAAAGATACCAAGAAAGGATTATAGAAACGAAACCCATATAGTGAGATATAGTCCAAAATCTATGATAATGGAAGTGATTAGCCAAATGACTATGTGAATGGAATGAGTGGTAAACTAAATTTGAAACATAAGAGTGAAATAATTATAAAACTTTGAAGTGATGACAGCTGTAGTGTTTGGAAACATAAATTAAATGCATTTGTGAAACACCATTACACACTTTATCCAAACTTAAACCCATACCTTAAAATCTTAAGATGATCAACTAACACATCCTTGTTAGTGAAAGACTATATAAAATTAGTATAAAGGGCACTTTTTTGTGAAAAACTTTTAAATAAGAATCACATATTGGATTGTTGGTAAACGGCTCCATCTAGGATAACTAATACACGCTGATATAAGTTGCCAGAAATGAAGGATAAACAAATGTATTGATGCTGCTGAACTGGCTGCCAAAGTGTGGAGATAACTCAGGGTGGGTTTACTTAACTCCTCAGTTCTGCCCACCACAGACTTATCCATGATGACAACAGGCTTGCTGGTAATCTGATCTTCTTACCCAGCTCAGTCTGCTTTGAATAATATAAAGAATACATAGAATCATTTTATATTTGCTGGTAATGATATACATGTAATATATAGAATAATTATTTCTTCCTCAAAGTACAGATGTTTTATAACACAAGAAATAAAGTTACAATAACTGTCTGATGGTACAAAGACAGGGAGAACATGCTGTGTCGATGAACTCTTTCAGGAACAGTCATAAATCTAGATGAAACACAATATCATTTAATGTCTTTTCAATCTGTGAGAGTATGGAAGTAAATGTCACCATGCAGCTTGAACTGATGACTGGTGCAAGACCATAGAAATGCAAGTCTGTTTATTGCTGAAGGTTATTAAGTGATGTGGAGTGTAGTGGCATGTTTGTTTTACTGTGGCACCATTGTGCAAGTGGCAAATGTAAGCTTAGAAAAGAAAAGGGTCCCTTTGTCAAAATGATGGCTCTGCAGGTACCTCAAAAGAGGAAATATTACTTACAAATACATTGGGAGTTTAGTGACAGAAGAACCCTAAAAGAAGTAACAGAGGATTAACAATGATGACAGAAAATCTGTAATCAGATGCTTCACCACTGAATTAACCTCCCAAAATAATATTAAAAAGAATAAAATGCTCTTTTTTTCTTCTTCTTCCCATTATTGGTTTTGTTTCTACAAGTGATACTGCATATTGGAAATACTTTTGAGTTAAGCATGTCATTTATGTTGTACTGAATATCTGTATTCAGACTCATACATGGCTTACTGTGTGATGATTTGGGATGAAAGGAGCAAAAATAGAAATAATGCAATGAGCAGGTTGGGGAAAGCATAATAGGAAGTGACCATGCATGTATGTATATATACACACACACACAAATATATATATGTAATATATATATCTATCTATATATATCTATATATCTATATATATATATATATATATATATATATATATATATATATATATATATACATACATACACAGTAGACTCCCTTTTATCTGGCCTCTGTTTAACTGGCCATCAAATTTCTTCAGTAGCCCTAGCAAAAGACAACAGAGAAGAACAACACTTCCACATCCTCTGTGCTAAATAATGACAGACATTTAGGTTATAGGTTCATAGGTGTGTGCAAGGCTAATGG